>NC_029775.3:20396538-20399478 GCF_000817695.3 Arachis duranensis
TTTTTTCATACAAAAAATTTAGAAAAAAAAACATAATAATTAAAAATATATTTATAAAAAATTAATAGGTATAA
Organism: Arachis duranensis; assembly: GCF_000817695.3. Classification (NCBI taxonomy): domain Eukaryota; kingdom Viridiplantae; phylum Streptophyta; class Magnoliopsida; order Fabales; family Fabaceae; genus Arachis; species Arachis duranensis. The sequence goes on from NC_029775.3 coordinate 20,396,613, forward strand.
TAAAAGAAAAAATAAAAAAAATAAGATGTGTTTCTTATATATTTCTTTATTAGTGTCTCCGACACGATGTCTCTTGTTCATGGCTCATTTGTTAAACATAATTTTGAGTGTCTTGTACATAGATCCGTCCGTCTCAATGTTCCATGCCTGCAACTAAACAAACCCAGCCTAGAAGACTTGAATCAAATGTGTTTTGCTGAATTATCAATGCTGCATAAGGCTTCAATCTTAGTTGTATTTTTCACTTTTTATTCATCAGTTTATTTTCATGAGATAATAAACTTTGAATTTGATTCCCCCTTGCGACTCAACACAAAGAAAAAGGAAAAAAGATGATGACAAAGCAAAACAAGAAACAAAGGAAGAGACAGAAAATTTGAACAAATTTCTAATTTTTTTTTAAGTTATAACCAAGCTACATAAAAACATAGCTCTTTGCCATCAGTATCAGGTCCTCAGGTATGGTTCTCTAGTGCAACATTCAGCTGCACAAGCAATGAAGCAAATATGACACCCAATCAGAGGGGGGGAAATGAAACACAAATGGTTCACTTTAGCAAAGTCAGAGACTCCTCTACTCCCTAGCAAGCCGACTTCTCCAACGATAGCCATTCCTGCGTGGCCACCAAATCAGGGAGGACAACTGCACCGGCTTTCCTCCACTCCACGGCATCCGGTGTCTTAAATCTATCCAACAACAGGGCTTGCATCCCTATGCTCTTAGCCGGCTCATAGTCTTTGCGCATGCTGTCACCAATATGTAAAGCTTCTTGAGGTGCAATGTTTCCAGCCCTCTCCAGTGCAATCTCATAGATTTTTGGGTTCGGCTTCTCCACGCCTTCCAGACCGGAAAACACACCAAAGTCCCACTCAGAATTCTGCACCATCATTTAGACAATCAATCGGAATTGTAGAAGCAAAATTCAATATACTCGCATTGCAAGTGAATCAAAAAGCAATGGATACTTGTAGTGGTTAGTAAAGTCTTAAAGCTCAAGAAACACTGGTTCAACAAAATTTTCTGCTGGGAGTGTGGTTTGCTTGGATCAGGAGATAAAAATGATAAATTATGATTACAAAATTGAAGCGCAACAGTGTGAACTAATCTTCTAGAGTTGTGTGTAAAAATCTAACAACAAATCTTCAAACATTGTAGGAAAGTTTACCTGGTTTATACCCAGAGCTGGAAGAATCACATCCTGATATCGATACTCTGCGTTGCTGACAATGCCGACGGTTATGCCTTTTCCTCGAAGCCATCTAAGAAATGGTTGGGAGTCAGGGAAGACGGTGTATGGGGCCGAAGAACCGAAGGCCGCATATATGCGTCTGAAAATTTTCTCAAATGTCTCCTCATCATATTCATATCCAGCCTGCCAGGGAAAACAACTATCTCCATGAAATTCAAGAAATTCTTTTCACACATGTGATTATCATAAAGCTATAATTCATTACTTGATATCAATATCAATATCAATATCTTATAATGCAGCATAACACATCAACCAAAGTGGGTTCCACACATTTGATGGTTCAAAACTAAATTTGCTACAATTCTCATGTTATTTTGATAAATTAGTACAAGTATACAACAATACTGACTTCCAAAGATATCTTACCCTCACAAAAGAATCTCGCACGCAAGTTTTCCACCACACAATGTTTGGCATTTTGGCTGCATAACCGAAACATGGATACTTCTTTGCCATGTCCTTATAGGCAAGCTTAAAGCCCTCGTGCACACGTTTGTAATCCGGGCATGGATAGCCAACTGCCTTGGCTGCCATGCAATAGTAGTCACCAAGCTCTCCCTTGTAAGCCATTAGGGTACCCGTAACATCTATGGTGACACACCGTAGTTTATTCAGTAGTGACATGGTAGCGCGAATCGGGAAGTAGGCTCCTGTGTGCTGACTAAGAGACTGATCAGAAGAATTTCACAAACAGCAGCAATAAATCAACTAATGGAATAAAGTATTGAGCTCCTTTAACATTGATACTGAAGCTTGCACATATGATTTCATATTACTATATTAGTGACTTGAAGTGGAAATGAAACTTCAATCAAAGAAGAGCATTGTAAAATCTTTGACCAAGTAAAAGAGAGGAGCATGGAAATGGTTGCTTTGAATTGATGAAGTTATTGATAATATTGCGCAGAATAGAGAGACAGAACTTTTCTAATAAATATCAGAATTGTTAGACTGAATGATACGAACGTGGCTTTGAAACTACACATGATTAAAGGAATGGATGAATGCAAGAAGAACAAAAAAAAAAAGTATAACATAGTAAAACCATTGCAAATTGAAAGGGACTGGATAAGCTATGTTCGATTGGAGAGTGAAAATTTCCATGGATGAGCTTTGTAGGTAAAATCTACCCACGAAACTCATCCATGAAATTTTCTAGCCCATTTTCTTTATAGGAATTTCGCTCCATTTTTACCCGCAACCAAAAATACCCTTAGACTTGGATAATTAAATACCATTGCCACACACAACAGGCACTTTCAGATAACACATTTTCCTTGCAAACATCAGCAATTTAGACTTAGTTGTAATGCTATACATAATGCTAGTATTATGTTAATACATCTTGGAAAATGGGTAGCTCAAAATGTTACACATAATGCTAGTCTTATGTTAATTCATCTTGCAATCATCAACAAATGCAAGATGAAGAAATAACAAAAATCACTAATTACTAACAGTTCAAATAATGAAGCATATTCTTTTTAATCTCTATAATCATTCATCAACACAAAATCTTAACCTGAAATCAACCCATCTACCTCACAGGTCAAAGGCTTATACTTTCATTCTTCTTTTAAACGAAAAAATATAAAAAAAAAAAAAAAGCAATC
>NC_029775.3:20399495-20400374 GCF_000817695.3 Arachis duranensis
GGGTTTAAGTCAAAATGAACTAAGGTTTACAATGTGGCGAAACCAAAGTTCATCAGCTACAAAAAAAAAAAAGGAGTATCCAGTCCAAAGTAATTCAAATTGGGAAAATTTCCAATATGAAATTTAAGCGGAAACAAAACACTTGAGAGAAATAGTTGACACGAGATCAAATCAGAGTTTCAGAAAATTACCAGAAAAGAAAATTAAAAATAAAATAAAAATGCACACACGCACTAGAGTGTGAGCAGGTCAACACCCAGAAACATTTCACAAAAAAGATTATATTTTTACAATCCACTTGTAGAAATAATCTCAAATTGTACAATCACAACAATAACAAGAAGAAGAACAATAAAATTAGGCAGGAAAGGAATCTTGGTTCTTACCAGAAGCTCAAGTAAAATCGAGATGCTTTTTTAAAGCCCCAAATGGGAAAATGCTCAAGCTACACAATCATGGAGAACACAGTGAGAGAAGTGAGAACCCATTTTTATATATGCAAAAAAGGACATTCAGAGAGAGAGAGAGAGAGAGAGAGAGAGAGAGACGCTGTGACTGAATTGCTTCTCTCCCAAGAAGAGTACATGTCACAAGGAAATGAGGAATCAACAACCCCCTGATTCGTCACTATTTTGTTTTCCTCTGCATCTATTTTCCATTTTTCCTACGTTGTTTGTCTGAAAATTAATTTGTTTTAAAAAATTTTAGACAGAAATAATATTAATTTTTACAGAATGACATTGACATAAGTTTAAAAGTTAGAAATATTTTTTTGAAAATATTTAGAAACAGTATTTTTTAAGTTAGTTTATATCTTAACAGATATTTATATTTTTTACTTTATTTATGTCTATTCAAATTATTTTAAATTTTACAAAT
>NC_029775.3:20400482-20412384 GCF_000817695.3 Arachis duranensis
AACCAGTCATTAAGTAAAACTAACTTTGTTATAGCAATTAGCTAAAAGTTGAAGAATAGAAAAGGCAAAAATGAAAAGTGAGGGTAGGATGAGAGAAAACTATGGTCGCAGAATATATGTGGTATTGGGGTATTATGGTCATTGCATATTCACCAGAAAACAGCGTCAGGTTTTGAGGGAATACCATTTGCTTTGCACCTAAAACAATGGCCTTGAACTCTTAAAAAAAAATTTTGAAGCATCTTAGTGTAAAACAACTTTTTATATATATTAATAAAAATAATTTTTTGATATTAATCATATAAATAATAATTTAAAAAATAAATATAATTTTTAATTATATAAAATTTTTTATACTATTAATATATCAAAATTACATTCCAAAAGCTTTTATTGATGTTCATTACATTATTGCACGTGCACCCCATCCTGTGGGACCGTAAACCTTGGAACTGAATCTAATATTCTAATGTAGTAATGTTACGTAGGAATGGCAATGGATATCTAGAAAATGGGAACCTTCTTTCCCCTTCTCATTTCTGTTTAAAAAATTGTTCTTGATTGACGATTGTAATTTGGTGATAGTACTCTTTTCTTATAATAACACAAATTTAAATAATTAATCGGTGTAAATTTATATATTATATAAATTATTAATTTGTTTTAAATAAAATATGAGATAAAGTATTAAATTAGTTTTTTACATTTAGGTCTAATTTTGTTTTGGTCCCTAAATTTTAAAATGTCTTATTTGAATCAAAATAAACATGTAGGAATTTAGAGTTTTACGTTAACTTGTGTGTATATATATAAAGAATATTTTAGTAATTTTACACTAGCAGAAATTTAGTGGGTCTCCATATAGTGGATACTTCAATCCCCGTCTTCTTCTCCATTTATTTGTGGAGACGGGTCTTCATCATCCCTAAGAATTTTACAGGTCCTTATTTTACTTTCCGTCGCGAATTTTTTTCGTTGTCTCCGTAGATTTAAATTTTTTTGCCATTTCTAGTTGTCTATGCTATTTTTTTTAGATATTGGTAAAATTTTGATATAATATTTAATTATTGGATGGTATTTTTTAAAATTTTGAGATATATTATCAATATACCTGAACATATTATTTTATTCCAAAATTTTTAAAAATACCATAAAATCTAATAATTAAATATTATACCAAACTTTTTTTCATATAAAAAAAATTAATCGTATTTCTTTTAGTTTTACTTTTTTTAAAAAAAATCATTTTTCATCATATTTGTTGGCAAAATGTTTTGTTCTTGTTTAATTTTATTTTTAATATTTTTTGGTATTAAAATTTTTAACAGATTAATAATAAAATAATTCTAATGATGGTATATGACGAAATCATTTGATAATTAAGTTTAATTAAATTGGTTTAATAGTTTATTAGTACAATAAAAATTAATTAATAAAAGCATAAAAAAATTTTGCTAAACTTAATTATAAAAATAAAGATTAAGTACTTTTTTCATCCCTAAAGTTAAGGGTGAAAATCAAATCCGTCCCCAATTTTTTTTATTATTAAAATCATCCTCAACGTTACTAAACGTTTTAAAATTATCCTTTTCATAAAAAATAATAATGCTTTGACGATTTTGCCTTTAAAACGAAAACAAAAAACCCCTCTCTCCCACCCTCACCACTAACCCCCTGTCCCATGCATCAACGTACATCTCTTTCTCTCTCTCTTTCTTTCTCATCTCTAACACTATCACTACCATACCACTAACTACTCTTAACTCTAATATCAATCATAACTCTTCATTATCATAATGTCAGCCACCCCTTCATCTAAACAACAACAACAAATGATAACAGCAATTCAATTTTAAAGTGAGAATCACAAACGGTTAAACGGTGGCGGAATTAATTCGATGGAGTGTGGAAGAGCTTAATGGCTTCGAATACCAGTATCGTCTCAGGTAGAACTTGATATCACCGGGATAACACACATATTTGGTAGGTGCCAACGGCAGAAGCGACGAACCAACGGCAACCACGATAAACCAGCAGCAACAATGGCGAATGCGATAATAACTAAACCCTCATTTTTTTTGTTGGGGCTTGTTGAGGTTTGAGTGTGATTTTGTGTTGGGTGTTGGGTTGTGTTAGGTAGAAAATTCAAGTGGAAAGAGTTAAGGATAATTGGTGGTGGTGGTCGTCGTGGGTGGTGGTAGTGGAGAGAGAGAAAGAGAGAGATGACGATGATGAAGATGCAAGGGGACAGAGGGGGTTAGTGGGGAAGAGATTTTTTATTTTTGTTTTAAGTGAAAAATCGTCAAAGCATTATTATTTTTTTGTAAAAATGGTGATTTTAAAACGTTTAGTAACATTGAGAATGATTTTAATAATAAAAAAAGATTGGAGACGAATTTAATTTTCACCCCAGACCTTAGAGACAAAAAAAATACTTAACCCTAAAAATAACTTTAACTTATTACTAGTTACCAATCCTAGTGATTGGATTTATATATATTAGTAAAAAAATGTGATAGAATATTTTAAATATTCTATATTTATATTTAATGATTTTTTTTCGAAATGACTATTCATCTATTGTATTTTAATGGTAATAGAGAAAAAAATCTATGAAAAAATGGTGGTTCAATTCTATATTGTTTTATAGGCAATAGTTTTAACACAAGTGTAGGCTAAGTAACTCAATAGATAGTTTTAGTCTTGTTGAAAATATCAGTATAAGTGAAGACCCAATTTTAATTGATATGAAAAAAGACTTTCTAGCTAGAATGATAGTGATAATTCTAGTTATAGTAATGTTGATTATTTAGTCAGGAACATTAGAAATTTTTTATCTGATAAAATTCTTTTAGTTAGGGATAACAATAGCCAAAGAAACTGTTATTCCATATATCTTGATATTAAAAATCAATTCTTGGAGATTTTTAATGATCCTTCCTTTCTAAGTGAACCAGAAAATTTTTTTGATAGTTATAATAAGAATTCTAGCTATCTGAATAATATCTTTAAGAGGCATGATAATCATTATATGTATGATACTAAATCGAGTTAGAAAAATGACATTCATGATTGCATTGAAAGTTATCTTCGTTCTCAAAATCTGTATTAGAGAGGAACTAAAGTATTTCGTTGCTACAAATATAGATTATTAAAAAAAAAGACATGTATTTAGATATTTTTCTGCAACTTAAAACTTAACAAGAATAATGAATTTCTATCTGCATTCAAATTCTATAAAATAGAAAATCAAATAATCTAAAAAAATTTATAAATATAAAATACTAAAAATAAAAATATAAACTAAACTAAAATGATCTTTTTCTAATAAAATTGTGTTTTTTTTATTTGTTAAGCAAACTACCAATTTTACAGTCAATAATGCTATATATACAATTTGATTACACAATTATACAAGATAATTATTAAAATTTAAGTTTCTAACCTCACAACAAAATTTTTTATTTTTTTAGTTTTACATAACACACCTCTATTCACACATACTGTTATTATCGTAGATTTTATATTTTTTGTGTTTAGATGTTTCATTTTTTTGTGACAGATGTTTCATTTTCTTGCAAATAAAAAGGATAATTATGACAATTAGTTATTTTCTTTTTTTTATATACAAATTTGATTTTACAGAAATTATATTATATACAGCTTTTTATAGAAATATCCTAATTTTTTGTGAAACTTTTATATCTCAAATTTCTCTCCATAACCTTGTAAGATCAACACTGGTGCTTGGTTTGCTATCCCCTCTTCCTAACTCATTTCTTTTGGCTATATAATATATTATTTTTATGGTATAATTTTTATCTTTTTTGAAAAATCAAACTAGACTATCCAACTTATCTATTTTTTTAAAGGAGTTTGGAATATTTTTCTACAATATTCTAAAAAAAATATTATAAATTCTCTTTCTATCGTATTCTTTGTGAATATTGACGAGTTTTGTCACTTTATCCACTTTTTGATTTCTCTTTTCCAACGGATAATTCAATTCCTGAATTCAATTATCTTCTTAAATATTGACTTTTCTTTTCTATTATATACTCTATTTGTTATTCCTTTTAAAAAACTCTCTCCCTTATAACATACTTTTTCATACTCAAAAAATTTTATGCTCTTTCGTTTTCCAGAAGTATGCATTTGAAAAATATATGACTTTGGACCCATAAGATTTTAGGATTGTAGACCAACTTTTAAGTCTGTATTTTTAGTTGAGCTGTATTCTGATGAGACAACTATTTAAATCCTAGCACTTTATTTTTTTTACTTTTACACAACTTATCCCACCTTCTCTATTGTATTCATCTATCTTTTCTTGGACTTCTCCACTAAAATTTTGCCACTTTAGCATATATTTTCTTGTAAAAAATTTTAGAAAATCGTACAATGTTCATGACATACAATGAGATAGATTGAATCATTGTCTTAATAAGAACTTCTTTCTCGGGTCAATTGAGAAGAGATTCTTTTCAGCCTTCTATCTTCTCCTTTATTTTTTCTTTATTCAATTCAGAGCTTTTGATTTAGATCTACCCTAAGTCGAGAGTCTAAGATATTTGCTAGGATTGTCTCAAGTTGAGGTCTCAATATTTTCTCTATGTTCACTCTTGTTTGAATAGAAATCTAATTCTCGAATATTATGTTCGACTTGTCTAAATTTATCATTTATCCTAATGCTGAAGTATAGATGTTGAGGATCTATATAATTTGATAAATCTCTTCCTCTCGGATCCTTGAAAAAATAATACAATCATCAGCAAAAAGAAAAAAAAAGTAATAGTTAGGGCATAAGGAACTAATTTAACATCATAAATTAATTTTTTCTTTTATGCTTCATCCATAAGAATAGTTAGTATTTTAGAAATAATAATGAAAAGATAAGAAAAAATAGGGTATTTTTATCTCAATTTTCTCTGTGAGATGATTTCTTTTGTCAGATTGTTATTGATATTAAACCTGTATCTAATATTCCTTACACATTTCATCATAAGACCTGTCACCCGTTCACTTCTTGTCAAATCCAAAGGTTAACAAAATTTTTTTCAAGTAATCTCATTCAAGTCTGTCGTATGCTTTGTTCATCATATCAAGTTTAGCCGCCATGTCCTGTGAACTTTTCTTACCTTTCCTTGTGAGAGAATGAAACACTTTAACAATAATTATGTTATTTTGAATTTATTTTTCCCTAACAAAAGCATTCTAAACTGGAAAAATAATGTGATGTCACCATCACCATTGAGATAATTTTGTAGATGTTGTTACAACAACTAATAGATTTCAAACGGTTGAGATTTTTCACTTGTTTAAATTTTTGGAGCTAAAACTATGATAGAGTTTGTGTATAAAGAATGAAATTACATGTGAAAATAAATTCTGCAGAGTTATATTATTACTTGTTCCATAGTTACTGATATAAGAGTAGTATTTATATAAAAGGTATTTTCTATTTCTTTAAGAAGACAACACACTCTTCTTGATAACTAACCAAACTAATCTTGCCACTATTCTTATATTATACTGGTATCATTATCTGGCTCCTCAAAGTTAAGGTGGCTTTAGAAGCAACCTTAAGTTGGTAGTAAACTTTGTGAATAAATTCAAGAAAATAGGCTTTGTAAATATATCAGCCATCTGGTCAATGGCTCTTATATGCACCACATGTAGCTGATGTTGATTTAGTCTATCTCTCACAAAGTGTAAATCAAGTTCAAAATGCTTAGTTTTGCTGTGCAAAATTAGATTTGCGGACAAGAGGATAGCACTCTCATTGTTTATCATAGTATAAAGGTGGTGTTAATGTAATCTACACTCTCAATTCTTGTAATAGATTTTAGATCCAAATAATTTCCGAGTCTGCAACAATAAGAGCACGGTATTTGGCCTCCGTGCTTGATCTACTAACGGATGCTTACTTTCGACTTAACCATGAGACAAGATTTGATCCCATATATATGCAATAACCACATGTAGAACGGTGATCATCCAAATTCGAGCCCTAATCAGAGTCTGAAAATGTAAATAAATGTAAGTCATTGCTAGCATGAAATACAAGACCATGAGTAATAATTTCAGAAAGGTAGCGTAATAATCTCTTAACACATTTTCAATGACTAATGAGAAGTCTCTGCATATATTGACACAATGTATTTACCAAAAAAGCTACGTCAGGACGGGTGAGAGTAGCATATTGAAAGGAATCCATGATCGACTTATAAAGAGAAGGATTTTCAAATTCATCCTCTCCATTTTTGGACAACTTAACAAAGTTAGTCATGGGTGTAGGAACCGCTTTATATTCTTTCATGCCCATTTTTTGAAGAAGGTCTTAATATATTTTATTTGAAAAAGGTGGATAGCACTAGATTTTAATTTGCATGCTTTATTTCTAGAAAGAAGCTAAATTCACTTAGGTCCTTGAGAAAAAAGACATTATTTAGTTGATCAATAATGGACTGTATGGCTTGAGAATTATTTCCAGTAATTCATATATCATCAACATAAACAAGGATATATAAGATAAGATCACCATCATGTTTAGTAAATAAAGAATGCTCTGACCTGATTTTGATGAATTCAAATTGTGTTAGAGTAGAAGAAAGTTTAAAAAACCATAATCTTGGAGCTTGCTTGAGTCCATATAAGGACTTGTGCAATTTACAAACTTAGACAGCATCTCCTTGTATAAAACCTAGTAGTTCTTTCATAAAAACAAGTTCATTCAAGTCTCCATTCAAAAATGCATTGTTAAATTAAATTGGTGAATTTGCCATTGATTTTTCAATATAATTGTAAGAATAATTCGAATAGTTGTGGATTTGATAACGGGAGCAAAAACTTGATCATAGTCAATGCCATCTATTTAATGATTTCCTTTGGTAATTAATTTTTCCTTCATGATTTCACCGTTTGGACGGCATTCAATGACAAATATCCATCTACAGGCTATCACTTTAGTGTTTGTAGGTGCAGCAATAATAGACCATGTATTGGTCTTGTATAGAGCATTTAGCTCTTCAATCATTGCTTGATGTCAATATTCAAATTGTAAAGCTTGAGTCACATTAGAGAGAATATTATTAATCAAATTAAGTTGAGGAGTTACCAATGTATGATATAACTTCGGTTTACTAATACCCGATTTCAATCTAGTTTGCATAGGATGCTTATTGGGTTTAACATGAGTCTTAGGTGCACTACCAAATTGTATCTTGATATATAAGATAAGGATACTACTAGGATGAAGTTGATTATTAGAAAAATAAGGATTAGATGAGGACGGTGGAGGACTATTTAGTGGAAACATAGTGTTAATAGGAAGAGAAGTAGAATCAGGACTTTGATTATTGTGAGGATGATTTATAAGTCCTTCATTCTCTATGGTTGGTGTTGTAACACCCTAATATACAAATTCTTATACCCGAGTCATAAGTCAGTGATAATAAGGTGGTACGACTCTAAAGGCGGATTTATAATACATATATATATAATTGAAGGAATTATTAAATGAGAAGTTTGAAAAGGAGTAAAATAAAATCGTGAATCGGGAACATTCACACATCGATGAAAACGAAAGATAAAGTGCGTTCAGAAAGTGATAAGCAATAAAACATTAAGGAAGAATAGAATAAAAGTTGGATATGTATCATAATATAAGCATACTAGCTACTAGTCACGACCCGCGAAGTTTAGGTCGGCTAGGGTTACAAAATTAAAACAGTTGACAACAGTATTTCCTATTTCTCCCAAAGATACATCATCTCCTCTATAGTCAAGTTCCAAAATAAACATTTACATACATCATATTAAATGTTTTTCAAAATAAAAAGGAGAGATTCTAAAAGTACAAAACAGAATCAAATAGACTTTGCCGTCATCCAGACAAATCCAGCTCACTGTTGAGCACCAGGATCTGCATCTGAAAAATAGAGAATACACAAAATAAGAACCCCCCGACCTGTGGGTTTCCAGTACGATAAAAATGCCAAATAAATACAATGCACTATAATAGAAACTCACTATGCATCCCTAAGCTCCATACCTTAACATGTCACTTTCCATTCATAAGTTCTCACTAATCCATAATCAGGCAACTAACTTAAGGGACTCTAATCTAACTCTATTATCTCATTAATTTTTTCACAATTCTTTACAATCTTCTAACATCAAACGGAACCATTATCAACTAATTCAACTCTGTGATTCTATAACAACACCTCAAATTTTCACCCAGAGCAAGTGGAATCACTCCACTGCATCTACCCAGGGAGCTCAAGTCATCTCATTCCATATTCATCTTTATTATTCAATCATTTCATCATTTTATCTAAATAAGAGCAGCTTTCATCGGCAACTAACACCAACATGAGACACCTCTCAGTTATACAAACACAAGCAAGACAAACAAATAACACACAAGTAAATTCAAGTAAACCAATTAACACATAGTCATAATATTATACACAGGTAAACAGCCATGACAAGTAGCAAATCTAAACAAATCAATCAAATACAGATGATGCATGTCTGTCCTATTGGTTATGAGCTCACGTGTCGGTACTTTGCCAAAACTCGACACATTCGGTAGCTAACTCGGATATTGTCATCTTTGTTGTTTACTCGCTATATAGCATAGCCTTGCAGGGTGAGTGCCCTGTACACCACGCAAAGTTAATGCTCTGTATATCTCGCAGGGTGAGTGTCCTGTACATCTCACAGATAGAGAAAACCTCACAAGGTTAAGTGTTCTGTACACCTTGTAGAGTTAAGTGTTCTGTACACCTCGAAGAGTTAGGTGCTCTGTACACCTTGTAGGCACACAAGCCTGTATCTCTCATAGGGTGAGTGTCCTATACACCTCGCAGACAGAAAATCTTGTATCTCTTTATTCATAACCACAACAAGAGAGGGGAAATCCTCAATCCCAACTCATCTATTCATCCTGGGATATAGTATCCGTCACACTTCTCAATCATCATCTCATCAGAATCTTTACTCATGTATATAACATATAACTCGGAGGAAATCCCCAGTCTCTCTAATCTATCATCCTTCACCAATTATCAACAACTTAGACTCATCGTTCATTTCTCTCATTATCATCATCATTCGCATTATACTCAATCGTTATCGATCTCTATCATCTCTCATTATCAAAATCATTCCCATTATACTCAATCAATCATCCATCTTCACTTCACTAACTCAACTCATAAATTCTCATTCTTAACTTTTCTATCCTCTATTACACCGGCTCTAAATTCATAACAGAATTTGCAGAAGTTTGGAGGGCTAAAAGAATGGTTGAAATCTTTAAAAACACAATTTCATCAAAACTGGGGTTCATGCGTACGCATGCCTCGTCCGCGTACGCGAGAGTGGAAAACAGAAATGTTGACTCGCGTCGCGTGACACGTCTGCTTACGCGAGTTTGCAACCCTGACACTTCCGCGTACACAAGAGTACTGGGCAGAGCCCAATACCTGTTTCGCATGACACCTCCGCGTACGTGAGTTTATCAATTTTTAGAAAAGCTGTTTAGTGAAGAAAACTCAATTTTTAACACAAACTTTGAAATCTCATAACTTATTCGACAAAATTCATTTTTCAATCATTCTTGAACCGTTGGAAAGATTCTTTGAATGAATTTCCATAAAATTCATCTTTCATTAGATTTTCAACTCTGAGGACCGAGTTACGGCCCGTCGAAGTTGGTTAAAAATCGATTTTTACCAAAAAATAAAATTTACCAAATTTTCAAAGATTCACAAGCCTCATCAATCTCAACTCAACATAATAACCTCTAACTAATCCAAATCACTCATTCACCATCATTTATACTCAAACTTATACAATACACACATTCGAATCTTAAACCCTTCAAATTCACAACTCAAATATCAATTTCAACCTCAAACCATCATTTTCACAATTCAACCTCAATCATAATCATTCGACAACTTACCTGGCTTACCTTCACGGCCTCTGACCCAATTTCATGGCCTCCGGCCCAACATTCATCAATTCAATATAAATTCATATATGCACAATAATTATCCAACATCAATTTCATAAATACAACATCAATTTCCTCCACACATATCAATCCATTCAAACATACCATTCAGCCTTAATCCTAAAGGCATCTAACCTAGAAATTCTCATCACACCACACGGTACTTAAATTAAACTTAAATTGTACCTTTAATGACGGTGGTTCACACACAACACTTGAATTCTCTATTCCAAAACTCACACCAAAAATTTCACAAGCAAATTTAAGTCCTCAAAGTATGCCAAATTCACCCAATAACACTAACATAACTAATTTTACATATACATTAATCTAGGGTTCATGAGATTTGATAAATCACAAGAGTTTGGAGATTTTTTACCTTAACTTATAGAATTTGTTGATGAAACTCATTAATATCTCATACTAGAATACCTCTAAATAACCAAAATCACAATTTTTTTTTCAAAACCCAAACCAAAATACAAGTTAAAAAGGGAAAATAAAATTGGGCAAAGAACTTCAAGATACTCACTACAATACCTAGATAGAATCAAAGAGCTCGACGAGAGCTTCGCGTGACTGTAAACTCCTCGTCAATTGGAGCTCCAGATCAAAAGTTACAAGCGAAATAAGAAGAGGGTGAATGGTGAAACCCTTCTCTTCTCACTTCTTCCAATCTTAGTGCCTCTCTCTTCTTCTTTGTGTTTAATGAGGCTGAAATGGCCTCTAATGAGCATATATATGTGTTGGACTTGGGCCACTTGGGCCCGATTCACTCGATTTAGCCCGTTGGCCTAATTTTGAGCCAAAACCTTTAAGATTGGTATTTTAATTCGTATTTTAATTATTTTTTAATTCTACTTTCTTAATCTCTCTAGATCATAATTTATTTTCTCTCTTACAGTACCGGGCAGTCTAAGCCGGTACTTCCAGTTAATTTTCCAATACACATCCTTACGCATTTTTTGCAGAAAAGTTGATTTTTTCACTAAAAAAAATCCTCTGAATCCAAATATTACATATAAAATTTCAAATTATGATTCTAAATTTTTTCACTCCGTCGGCCCATATTTAATTAATTATTTATTTAATTTTTGTTTAGTCAGAATTTTACAGGTGTAGGTAAATTGTGAGAAGAATCAGAGGGTAAATTAAGGGTTGAATTAGATGGTACAATGGAGGTGGTAGTGTCCAAAGAAAAAATAAGAGAGGTATGAGAAAAATAGGTTCTGGTCTTAGGGGGCAAAATTAGTGGAGAATAATTCTGCATAAGGAAAGCGTTGCTCATTAAAAATCACATGGCGAGTGATAATGATTTCGCCAGACTTTGTAAGGCACTTATACCTCTTATGGCGAGAAGTATATCCAGAAAAATTGATAATTAAGATTTGAAATTTAATTTTGTTTGAGAATAAGGCTTTGGTAACGGCACCAAAAACTTGGTGCACGAAATTGCAATCACACTTGCAATTCTGCACAACTAACCAGCAAGTGCACTGGTTCATCCAAGTAATACCTTACGCGAGCAAGGGTCGATCCCACGGAGATTGTCGGCTTGAAGCAAGCTATGGTTATCTTGTAAATCTTAGTCAGGATATCAGAAATTATCAGGATTGATTGTGGAAAACAAAAGAACATGAAATGGTTACTTGTTTTGCAGTAATGGAGAATAGGTTGAGGTTTTGGAGATGCTCTGTCCTCTGAATCTCTACTTTCCTACTGTCTTCTTCATCAAACACGCACAGTTCCTTCCATGGCAAGCTGTATGTAGGGTTTCATCATTGTCAATGGCTACCTCCCATCCTCTCAGTGAAAATGTTCAACGCGCTCTGTCACAGCACGGCTAATCATCTGTCGGTTCTCAATCAGGTTGGA
>NC_029775.3:20414665-20414863 GCF_000817695.3 Arachis duranensis
TCCTATTGAAGGAATCAGGATCATCTTGCAGTTGAGGTAGTTTGAAGATTTCTCTTATTTTGTCCAGATGGAAGTACATAAGTTTCCCTCTGACCATGGTTCTGTAGGTATGGTAAGCAGTTCCAGTCATTCTCTGCTTATCTGTTAACCACAGATTTGAGTAGAATTCCTGAACCATATTTCTTCCAACCTTTATCT
>NC_029775.3:20415071-20415486 GCF_000817695.3 Arachis duranensis
GATTCTTTGGATTATTCTCTTTCTTTCCTCTTAAATTGGTTTGTTTTCCCTTAGGAGCCATGATCTTGAAGAATCTTGGCTAAGTGATCACGGAAAAGCACACCAAACTTAGAGGTTTGCTTGTCCTCAAGCAAAAGAAAGGAAAGAAGAGAGAGAGAGGAAGAGGAAATTCGAATGGTGTGATGGGAAGAGGAAGCCAAACGTGTATTTATAAGGTGGGGAGGGGAGTTTTCGAAAAAAAAAAGAAATTTTGAAAAGAGATTTGAGAAGATATGGAAAGAAATTGAGAGAAAGGTGAGTTTTTTGAACAAAATTTGGGAATGATTTGAAAGATTTGAAGAATGATTTTAGATATTTGAAAATTTGAAAGTGAATGATGAGAGATTGAAATGTATTTTTGTAGAAAAATATGGGT
>NC_029775.3:20415610-20415927 GCF_000817695.3 Arachis duranensis
CGTTAAACGCCCAGAATGGCACCCATTCTGGCGTTTAACGCCCATTGGATGCCCCTTTTGGGCGTTTAACGCCCAGCCAGGAGCCCTGGCTGGCGTTAAACGCCAGAAATCCTTTATCACTGGGCGTTTTTTCGAACGCCCAGGATGCTGCATACCTGGCGTTAAACGCCCAGAATGGTGCCCATTCTGGCATTTAACGCCCAAAATGGCACCATTCCTGGCGTTAAACGCCCAGAATGGTACCCATTCTGGCGTTTAACGCCCAAACTACTACCCTTTTGGGCGTTAAACACCCAGCCAGGCACCCTGGCTGGCGT
>NC_029775.3:20418961-20420540 GCF_000817695.3 Arachis duranensis
AGATCACTTATGGACCACCCAAGAGCTGTCTTGTGTGTCCTTAGCACTTGAATCAGTGCTTCCTCTTCCTGTGAATTTAAAGCAGAGCTTATAATCACTGGAAAAGTTTCACCCCCTCCCAGAAATGCATATTTCAGGGATGGTGGAAGTGGTTTGAATTCAGGTTTGGGAGGCTTATCCTCCTCCTGAGGAATTTTCGAAAATTCCTTTACTTCCTCTGATTCTCCTTGATCAGGTTGAGCATCTTTGAAGATGTCCTCAAGCTCTGATTCTAGGCTTTCAGCCATATTGATCTCTTCTACCAGAGAGTCAATAATGTCAGCGCCCATGCAGTCATTGGGTGTGTCTGGATGCTGCATGGCTTTTACAGCATTCAACTTGAACTCATCCTCATTAACTCTCAAGGTTACTTCCCCTTTTTGTACATCAATGAGAGTTCGTCCAGTTGCTAGAAAAGGTCTTCCTAGAATGAGAGTTGCACTCTTGTGCTCCTCCATTTCCAGCACCACAAAGTCAGTTGAAAAGGCGAATGGTCCAACCTTGACAATCATATCCTCTATTATGCCTGATGGATATTTAATGGAGCCATCAGCAAGTTGGAGGCATATCCGGGTTGGTTTGACTTCTCCAGTCAACCCAAGCTTTCTGATAGTAGATGCAGGTATTAGATTGATGCTTGCTCCAAGATCACATAGGGCTGTCTTGGTGCAAGAACCTTCTAATGTGCATGGTATCATAAAGCTTCCTGGATCTTGAAGCTTTTCTGGTAAGCTCTTTAATATGACTGCACTGCATTCTTCAGTGAGAAACACTTTTTCAGTTTCTCTCCAATCCTTCTTATGACTTAAGATTTCCTTCATGAACTTAGCATAAGAAGGTATACCTTTCTGGCGTTTGAACGCCAATGACATTCCTCTCTGGGCTCTTACTGTCCTCAGAGGGATTTTGAACAATGGTTTGGTTATCCTCTGTCAATTGTTCCTTGTTTGGCTTTCTGCTCTTCTGAGCAGAGGTATTCAGTGTCTTCCCACTCCTCAGTTGAACTGCTTGACATTCCTCTGTTATCTGTTTAGATATTTGCTGTTTTGCTTGCTTCAACTGCAGTTCTATGCTCTTGTTAGCAACTTTAGTTTCATGGAGCATCTCTTTAAAGTCTGCTAACTGTTCTGTCATCAGGAGCAATTGTTGATTAAGCTCAATTATTTGTTCTTGAGGGCTAGGGTCAGTGACTACTGCCATGACTTCCTCTTTTGGAGAGAACTCATTGCTAGAGTACAAATATTGGTTTCTAGCAACAGTGTCTATGAGTTCTTGAGCTTCTTCAATTGTCTTCCTCATGTGTATAGATCCACCAGCTGAGTGGTCTAAGGACATTTGAGCTTTTTCTGTAAGCCCATAGTAAAAGATGTCTAACTGTACCCACTCTGAAAACATTTCAGAGGGACATTTCCTTAGCATACCTCTATACCTCTCCCAGGCATCATAAAGGGATTCATTATCCTCTTGTTTAAAGCCTTGGATGTCCAGCCTTAACTGTGTCATCCTTTTTGGAGGGTAAAAATGATTCAGGAATTTGTCT
>NC_029775.3:20429071-20429515 GCF_000817695.3 Arachis duranensis
AGTATTATGGAGTCATTTCCATGTTCTGACGAATCCAGGATCACAAAATCTGCTGGATAGATAAACTTGTCAACCTTAACTAAAAGGTTCTCAATCAGCCCTTTAGGATACACTATTGATTGGTCCACCAATTCCAAAGACATCTGTGTTGGTTTCACCTCCTCTATGCCAAGCTTTTTCACTAAAGAATATGGGATTAGATTTATGCTTGCTCCTAAATCGCACATCCCCTTGTTAATGAATAGGTTTCCAATAGTGCATGGTAAGAAGAAACCTCCAGGGTCGTCAAGCTTGGGAGGGAGTCCCTTTTTAATGAGTGCACTGCATTCTTCACTGAGCATTACAGTACCCTTTTCATTCCACTGTCTCTTCTTGTTGATGAGCTCCTTTAGAAACTTGGCATACAGAGGCATTTGCTCCAATGCTTCAGCTAAAGGTATGTTG
>NC_029775.3:20429615-20446983 GCF_000817695.3 Arachis duranensis
ACAAGACATGCAGCATCACTATCAAATTGAGCTGGAATTTTGGTTGCATCAAGATGATTACCTAATCTATTTACATTGATTACATGGAGAGCCTTGCTATCATGTGCGATGTGTATCTTCATTGAGTTTGTCAATGGTGGGAATTGATAAGTTGGTAGAGGAAGAAGAGGTGGTGGATGAAAAAGAGATTAAAGTAGCAATGAATCTTGAACCAAAATTCTAGATACCATGATAGAGTTTGTATATGAAGAGTGAAATTGCATGTGAAAATAAATTCTGTAGAGTTGTATTATGAGAAAGTATGGGAAAACAATAATAATTATGAACTATGTAAACAATGGATTAAAAATAAAAGGTAAAATTAAAATAAAAAAATTATTTAAAATTTCAAATTTTAAAATTTAAAAAATTTTAAAATTAGGATTTGCATTTAAATACATTCACACTATATACGGTTATTCTTAATCTCACCATAACCTCCACATCCAAAACTCACCGTCATCGTTCTCCGATCCTCACCTCGCGCCGCTGCACCCCCGCTGGCACTTCCCCGCCGTCCGTTCCGACGCCGCCTAGTCTCCTGCTGACGCTGTCAAAGCATCTCCTCATCCCGCTTGCACTCCGTAGCAACGTCAGATCGCTCTACAGCAGCCCCGTGCATTCTCCTTCCCGCTGTCTCCCGCCGTCGATCGTGAAGACCCATTATGATCATTGCCGCTTCTTAGCTTGATGGCGGTGCTGTTGTAAGCCATGGTGGCTTCTCTTTCTGTCTTGAATATTTCCAACCATATTCTCTGGTGGTTTACGTATATTTGTACTCCTCAATGGCCGTTTTGCTGAAGAACAACGCCTTTAAACTTTTGAAACCCTGCATTCTCTTCGTATCTCAAACGTTTCCCCATTAATTCTTTATTATTATTAGAAGGTGATGATCACATTTTAGAGTTACTTGGCATCATCATTCTATGTTCTTGATGAATTATGATCATCACTTTCATGAAAATGGCTAGTTTAGGATGGTCATTTTAGTAGGTATGCGGATGGTTATTTTAATTTTTATGTGGATGATTGTTTTGATTGGATTGGGTTTAGTTATATATAATTAAAATATGTTGGATGTTCAATTCATTAGATATGCGGATGATTATTTTTATTCTTAAGTGGATGGTTATTTTTACTAGGGGTGAGCGATGTCGGTGGCAACGTGTGGCAAGCCAAACAGCAACGGTGAAATGGGATGATTATTGATAAAGGTGGGGGTGGCAGCCGGTTGAAAAAAAAGAGGATATTGGAGTGAAATGTTTTGGTAAATTAAGATTTGGACTTGTTATTTTTATAGAATAATTAAGTGAATTTTTTTATTTAAGTAATTTATAGAGTATTTTTTTATTTTTTATATGTATTAAACTAAATCTACATCTTATTATTCACATTGTTTAAATTCTCTATTATTTTTTTAACAGAATTGTTGTATTATTGCTTGTTCCAATTAATGATATAAGAGTAATATTTATACAAAAAATATTTTTTATTTTTCAAAAAAATAACACACTCTTCTTAATAATTAACTTAACTAATCTTGCCACTATTCTTATATTATAATGGTATTATTATCAAACTACGTATGTTTCACTCACTTCCTTAAGTAAAAATCCTTTCTTGAAGAATCTATTAACCACTGGCACTACCTCTCCTTAAACCATTTCCCAATTGCTTCTAAAAGAAAATCCCTCCTAATTTGTCTAGTCCTAGAGCTCTAGACCCATTCATGCTGAATACCGCATATTTTATCTCCTAAACAATAAGGAAATAGGCCATTGAGTCTCATTTATCTCTGTAATAAACTAATAACCCTTTTCGGGATCTTACTCAAACAATCATTCATATTCAGCTATCCTTCGCTATGAGTTTGACACCACAATAAAAAAAGGACCAACATTAATCTTGTTGAATTAGACTAATGGAATTATGAAAATGCAACAATTTTTGTTGGGCTGTATGGTTGTTCATATTTTTTTTGTTCTTATACTAGAGTGGTCATAATTAAATTGAGTTGGTCTATAGATTAACTCATTAATTATTTAAATAAATGTCAAAAATTTAAATTTTGAATTATGCATGGACCAACCTATTGACCAGAGACAAACAAAAACCAAAAAACAATATTAGAGTGGCCATGTTTTCTTTTTTATCTTTTTTGGAGTGTAAGTAATTAGATCCACGAAGCTATGATGGGCTCTATTATTTCAGTGGAGTTTTAATTAATTAATGAGTCATGTTCAAAATTTGTAAAAATTTATAACTTTTAATTTTGATACAATTAACAATATAAAACACAATCATCAAATCATATCTTTTTCTTTTAAATTACTATTTATATAAATAATGTAAAAAAATTATTTTTTACTAATATAACATTATAATTGGTTTACGTATAAAATTATTTACACAATATTAAAATTAAATGTATTAACATCCACATTAGTCAGTCTAACAAGCACGAGTCAAACTCAACCTACTAAAGTCAAAACACTTCTTTTCATAATTGGTTCTTCCCCACAGCAAGTAGAAAGCACCCTATTACAAACCCAAGAGAAGGACATATGTACCATGTATTTGTATTCTCAATCATACACCTCTTTCTTAATTTTGTACATGTTTCTTACATAGTTGTCAAAAAGAAGTTATTCATACAGTATTATACTATTATTATTTTATTACTACTGAGTTTTGTTTCTTAAGTTACTCGTAACCAGCTACTTCTGTTTCTTTTGATGATGATGAATATGTAACAAAATGGCAAAAGATTAGGCAAATACATATATAGAAGAAGATTGTTATTGGTGGTGGAAAATGGAAACATAGTGGTTCTGGTTTCACTCCTCAAAACCGCACCCATACTAGGCTTCTTAGTCTTGAATGTTGAAGATAGAAAGCTAAAGTATGCGGTTATGTTCAATTCATATTCAGTTATTGTAGGCTTAATTAAGTTTTTGTTACTCGTAAAATATCTTTTTTATTTCTGTAAAAAAAATTTCGTGGAATAAAATTTAAAAGATTTTTGTTTGTCTCTTTCATTAGTTTTTTTTAATTTCTGTAAAAGAGTTTACTTTTAAGAGCTCCTCTAGAAAAATGATGGTAAATCTTTACAATATATACAATAGGCTAAAAATTTGGCCCAATAACGATAAAAAATCACTTAAATTACTCAAACTAAAAATTTTATCCAGTTATTCTAAAATTTTAACCATTTTCTATACCCTAATTTACTAACTCAACATCTTCTTCTCCAAAATTTCTGTCACCATCTATTCCTCAACCATCTTCCTTCACTCCGTCATTCTCCTGCTCATCAGATATCATTGTCGCCTCCTGGTTCATCAAGTCGTCGCCGTTTCACCAACCACCTTATTTACTGGCGCCACTCTCTCTCTCTCATTGAAAATAATCATCCAGCTACCTAGTGTAATGACCATCCAACAATTTTTACTTGTATATTTAAAACAAATCGAACAAAATAACCATCCACTTAAGAATAAAAATAATCATCCGCATATCTAGTAAATTGAACATCCAATATATTTTAATTATATAACTAAACCCAATTCAATCAAAATAACCATTCACATAAAAATTAAAATAATCATTCATGTACCTATTAAAATGACCATCCTAAACAGGCTATTGAATCTATTCTTAATATATAAAAGTAGATACATAAGCATGCACCACATTACTTCTAAGTTATTCCTCTTATTCTACTAACGCCATGTCAGCAATATTGCTTACGTGGCAAAATTTTAGAAACAACCAATCAAATCTTGCCAAATTTCAACCACTCAAATCTTGCCAAATCAATTTCTATTTTCAAATTAAAAAAAACTAAAAAACAGAATAAAAAACAACAAAAACACAAATTAACATTTACCCCAAAAAAACTTCAGAAAACCAAAGAGTTCATTACTTTTCTCATGCTTCTCGCCTGAAAACTCCTTACTCTTCTCATGCTTCTCGAAACCCTCTTCTTCTTGGCACCTCTCCTACCAAGATCCTATTTCCTCCATGCTCTTCCGGTATGAGCCATTGTGTTTTCCTCGAATCAAATTTTACTCTTCTCATGCTTCTCGAAACTCTCTTCTTTTTGGCACCTCTCAATTTCTCATACATACTTTTTGTAAAAATGGTTGTATCTACAGGTATAACACGCTTCGGAATAAGGTCGACCTCTACAATGTTCTAACTGGTCCGAAAATTAAATCTCAATACTTCTTTTTAGACATTGCACATATAACCATGGATTGAATTTAAGGATATTTTTTTCTCTTAGTTTTGTATACTTCTAAATTTATTTATATATTATGCTACATTTTTTTATTTTTTTTTCTTTTACAAAATTTTTAATCATATCATTTATAAATCATAATTTAAACCACTTAAAATTGGTCTATAAAATTTATGTAATATTCTTAATCACATATAACAATTTAAATAGGTTAAAGTTACATTTTAAAGCTTATAATAATTTATTAATTAGTAAATAAATTTATATCATTATTATTGTATATTACTTCACTAACGGCTATAGAAATATATATTTAAATGTGACAATATCATATTAGGTGGAATGCTTGGTCATCTTTAGTATTAAGACATCGGCATTCAATTTGATCCACCAAGGACCGATCATATTTAATAATATAATATTATCTAATTCAACTTGCTAATTTATGTATTTTATTAGGAATAATTGGTATTATTCATGATTAAAGATAAAAATACTATTATTAATTAATAAGTTGCTTTAAAAGTGGGATAAGAAAAAATGGGCAGAAAGAAAATGCATTGGCTTCTATTCTAACTGCAAAATTTTATGAAGTCATTTAATTAAGTAATTAGAATATTAATTTTGAATTACTGCTAATAAACTTTTTGCCGTTTTCGGTACGTCAGTATATATTAATTGTTCAAAGAGAAACGTTAAAAACTAATATTTTTTTATTAATATTAGTCTAAAAATTTTTAATTAAATCCATATAATATACAAATATTTTTTAATCAAGTCTTTTTAAATTAAAATTTTTTAAATTAAATTTGTAACCTATAAAGATATTAAAATCATATTCCTATATTTATTATATTTTACCGTAATAAATAATACAATAAATTTATAATACTAATAATTAATTTATTAATTTATGTAAATTAACTCATTAAAAATTTATATCATTATTATTGCATATTACTTTACTACTGTCATTATTTCAGTGAACATAGGTCTCAACTTTGGATCTCTACAATACAAAAAGAGTATCATATAATCACACCAAATATCGGGTGTATTTCATTCATATAGGTGAAGTATTCTAAAACTTCCTAAAACTTAAACATTTGCAAATAGCCTAAAAGTTTTCTATTAAGTCCATATAAATCTAGAAGTTTTTGATTAAATTCATATAATATACAAATATTCTTCAACCAAGTCTTTTTAAATTATAAATTTTGAAATTAAGTTTGTAACCTATAAAGATATTAAATATATATTCTTATATTTATTATATCTTACCGTTATAAACAATATAATAACTTTATAACACCAATAATTAATTTATTAATTTCTATAAACTCAATCATTAAATGTAATAAATATCCATATAATAAATGTCATAATAATATTATTAATCATAATAAATTTTACGTTACAAATATTTAAATTATATACTATTTGAACTACTTATATAAGTCTCTAATCACTATTTTTTAAAATAACATCAAATTTACCATAAGAAAATTCTTTTCAAACTATACAACATCTCAAACTTACTCAATGGAGCATCATTCATTGGACAATATAACCAAACATACAGACAATTAGTTTATTAAAGTTCGCGTGGTTCGTCTATGAGAAACATTAACACCCAAAAATGAAGAGGAGTCTCTTTACTTAGAAATAATTATATTAGATGAAAAGGTACAAAATAAACAAATTTATTCTGTTTTTAAATTGAATTTAAAAAAATGCTTTAATTATTTTTGTTTTTTATACTTTTAATATTATTTTATAATACTTTATATATAATTGTATTTTAATATCGTTAAAGTTAAACTTCTCTCAATTTGATAATCATTGTTCCTTTTCTAATAATTTAAAAAAATAAATGCAATAATTTTTTTAACTAATTGTTAACAATGATTTACTAACACTGCAGGGAACACCTCTTCATGTAATTGTGAAGAAAAATATGATGAACAAATTCAAACATTTGTTAGAAGAAGGAAAAGTATATACTATCAAAAATTTAAAAATAAAAGATGCAAATGATTTGTATAGACCAATTAAGGGTACAATGAAAGCAAATTTTTAATAACAACTATTGTGAAAGAAATCAAAGATCCAGTTTTGAACATTCCCCAACACTATTTTAAATTTGCATCACTTGAGACATTGTCTGATAGAGTGGGTCAAAGACAAATTTTAACAGGTAATTTTATTTTATACTATTTCAATTATTCTTATTAAAAATAATTTTTTAAAATAAATTCAACACATTTTTGTTCTGTTTATTGTAGATGTCATTGGAAAACTGCATGCAATAGGAGAAGAAGAACAAGTAGATGTTAAAGGAAAACCCACAAAAATACGAAAAATGGAATTGATACTCAAAGAGTAAAAAAAGATACAATCAATTCATTTTTCATTTAGATATATAGTTATTAACAAAATACTATTAATTTTAGGAACATCGTGTTGAAAGTCACGTTGTGGAGAAATCTCTCAAGTCAGATAAATAAAAAAATTACAACACAAATCAAGGGCCAAAAAATAGTTGCACTCACATCAACATTGGTTAGTGAATACAAAGGTATGATCTTTTTCAAAAAAATTTAATTTATTATTTTTTTTAGTTCAAAGAATTATATTTTATATAATACATTAATTGACATAATACAACACAATCTTATTTTATATAACCTATTATATGATAATATTTTAGGTGATTATTCGGTTAGCACAACTTCAAGTACAAAAATCTATATCAATCCAGAAACTGAAGAATTCGCACAGCTGACTTATGGGTATTTCATAACTAATAAGTCTCTTAAAAATTAATTCATTTATTTAATTATTCAATTTAACAAATATAAAAAAAATTCCTAAACAAGATTGATCAACATGAAGAAGTAATGGAGATACCAAGCCAAGACAATGCCAACACAAATCTTCAGAGTAGAATGATTAGAAATCGAATAACTATTCAAGATCTAATGGCTATGCAATGAGAATCTGATGATTAGGTATAACAAAAAAACCTCACAACATGCATTATACATTCATTCTTACTCAAATACCATATACCTAATGATAACATAAATAGAATATTAGAATAGGAAAAGATCTTCACAATTTTAGCAACTATAAACGGAATTGATGACAAATTTGGATGGAACGATGTTGAATGTGAAAAGTGTCATAAAAAAGCATATAAAAAAGGAGACAACTACATCTGTGGCACATGTAATCAAACACCACAATATCCAACCATAAGGTAACTTTATATACTTTTCATAATCCCATTTAGCAAATTATTAGTTACTAACCCAATACTTATTTTAAGTTCAGAATTCAATTAAAGGTTTCAGATCAAAGTGCTACAGCAATTTTTG
Organism: Arachis duranensis; assembly: GCF_000817695.3. Taxonomy (NCBI): domain Eukaryota; kingdom Viridiplantae; phylum Streptophyta; class Magnoliopsida; order Fabales; family Fabaceae; genus Arachis; species Arachis duranensis. The sequence goes on from NC_029775.3 coordinate 20,437,278, forward strand.
TATTATTTGATGGCAAATCAAAAAAATTGTTGGGCACAACTGCTTCAAATCTAATCACACTCCAAAAAAGTAACGATTTTGAAGCACCACCCCAATTGAAAAACTTGTGCAACCTCACACTTATTTTTGAAGTCAAACTAAATGAGTTTAATCTCAAAGAAGGTTCTCAACAATACACTGTTACCAAGACATTTGTTCCAACTAAAAACACTGAACAGCAACACCCATTACAACAAATAAAACAGGTAATACTAAAAAAATCCCTTATTTAAAACATCATTTTTATTTCTAATTTATATTATTCATTTATTATAGAAACCAACTTCGCCAACATTAATATCATCAGACGAAGATCACATACCTATCAAGCGGTTGAGGAGAAAAAAACGATACAAATTCAAGACACATCTTCGAAAGAAGACCATACATGCAAAGAGGAAGCAAACAACATAAAAGAAAGTGCACACAACTCACCAATTCATATGGAACATGCCTTCACAACAACCTATGACAGAAAGAAGAAAGCAACAACTCTAACAACAACCAATAAAAAAAAGAGGAGGAGTGCCACATAAGAAGACCAATTCCATCAATTAAACCAAATGGAAAAATCAATTCCAACATCCAAATACTTTGTACTACCATTTCTTTTAAATAAAATACCATTTAAATTTATTTTTAGTTTATACATATTTAATTTAATTCTACAAAACATAATAATTTTTAATATTTATTATATACTATTATTAATGTACCGTCCTGCGCATAGCGCGGGTCACATTCTAGTTAATATTAATGTGTCCGAGGGTGGCATAGAGAAGTCTAGCCTTAACAGCTTTCTGAAACTCCATTTTTATTTTCAGCTTCAATCCTTCTTCAGTTTTATTCAAAGAGAAGAAAGAGAAAAATTTACATTGGAGCACATCACAAAATGCCAACACTCTGCTGTTAGCAAGCTAACAAACCCAATAACTGAATGGGACACAAGAAGCACACCCACAAGAAGAACTCAAACGGTGTTGATGCAACCTTTTTTTCCTATTGTGATAACTGGGGATGAGAATGAAAGAATTGGAATATGAAATCATGAAGGGGCAACATCAACGTAATCATGAATCATCATCATCAACATGAATACTAACACCTCAAGAACGATGAAAAAGAAGAAGCTCGATATCCTTTTGACGATGATGCTTACTCTAGGTAGAATTGGAGGTGCAGCGGCCATGGGAAAGTACGGAAGGGGCTCTGGAAGTATCGGACTCTTCTACAGAAAAAAAGGCGCGGTTTCGGTTGGCAGGAATCCCGCAGCGGCGTCGAGGGGTGGATGCGGCAGCGTCGGCATGGTCTCCGAGACCTGGGGGACAGCGGCGAATTTTGGGGATGGAATGGATGTTGAGAGATTATGGTGAAATTGAAAGTAACCGTATATTTAAATGCTAATCCTAAATTTTTAAATTTTAAATTTTGAAATTAAATAATTAATTAAGAATCTGTTATTTAATTTTTAATTTTCTTTTCTTTTTAAATCTATTATATATATTGTACACTAATATCATTATCTCCTCATACTTTCTCTAATTTTAATGTATTGACAACGTAAAATATTTTACCTAGTTATGCAATCACGTGCGATTAATGTAAAAAGTAGTTATTTTTATTGATTTGGCGTTACGTAATTAAATACACGTGTAAAACTATTTTACACTGACAGTGCATCAAAATTAAATTCTCCTATAAAATATATATTTATGATATTGGTTTCTATAAAATTCTCTTTTTGTTTTTATCTAGTAAAATTTTTAAAAAATTAGTTTTGGTCCTTATGGTTAGTTTGTTCATATGAACCATGGACAATTCGCAAAGTTGTCGTATCTGCGTGTCGGACACATTTTCGACACGACACTCATCGACACTCATTCGATACGCGTGTCTGTTGTGTCCAACCGTGTCTTAATAAAAAATAAAAAATTCTTCTCCGAACATACTTGGATACACCTAAATATCATCATGTGTCAGTGTGTCCAGTCTTATTTTTAACATATATTCTTAAAATAAATTTAGATATAGTATATATTATTATTTATTAAAATAAAAAACTATTTTTAAATACTTGATATAATTTATACATTTTTTGAAGAATAAGAAATTTGGGAATTGGGACATGGCTTTGAAATTAGACATGAGTAAGGCATACGACAGGTTAGAGTGGAGTATTTTATGGAGGATTATGCAACAGCTTGGATTTTGTGATCGGTAGATTAATTGGCTCAAAGAGTGTGTGTCTACTGTTTCATATTCTGTTACTGTGGATGGTCAACCTAGAGGTTTTTTTGACATACTAGAGGGCTCAAACAAGGAGACCCTCTTTTCCCATACCTATTATTCTTTGTGCGGAGGGGTTATCCTATCTGCTCCACAGAGGAGAACAGAATAATGGACTAACTCACTACAAAAAAAAGGTTTAAAATAGCATTAATAAAATGGCGGTTTTATAAATCTGCCATAATATTCGGATATAATGGCATAATCTGTTATTGCCGTAATGAGTTTGTGCAAAATGGCGGTTTTCAATGATTATGGCAGTTTAAAACCGCCCTTATCTGGGGCCATGATTTTAAAATACCCACACACTATCTGATTCCAACCCTAATTGAAGAAATAACGGGCTACTGCATACACTGTTTCTGTAAGGATCTACTCCGGCGCGATCTGCTCCAGCGACAACTCTCTCCACCAAGGATCTCCTCAGCCGCGTTCTCCTCCGACTAGAATCTCCTCACCGTTCACCGCCATCGTTCATCTCCTCGCCGCTGCCTTCAATGAGCTTCTACGATCTTGTTCTGGCTTCGATCTAAAGGTTAGCCATCGCCACTTATCTTCTTTGCTGCTTCGTTTATCACCTCGCCGCCGCAAGCAACATTGTTGCTGCTTTAGCGAGCTTCAACAAATCTCTTCACTTTTGTGATTACGTCCTTGCTCTCACCATCGAGAACTTCCTCGAGCGCCACCTCCAGACTCTTGTCTTCAATCCCAGCATGGCCAAGTCAATCCACCACGCCAGGTTCTGATCCGCCAGCGCCACATTAGGTCTTCCTTTCTTCTGTTCACTTTTTTTTTCTGAAAGTTAGGGTTTTTAAATTCCTAATTTAATATCAATTGTTGTTTGCTTTTGCTTACTGTCAAATTAAGAATCTAATTTTCTTGATTTCTAGGCTTTTGATAAAATTTTCTAATGTTAGATTAACCTCTCTGTATAATTGCTCTTAGATATATAATATCAGTATTACTGAAGGCATAGGATCATCACAATTCTAGTTAGATCTTCTATAATTGCTCTTAGATTTTTTCACTCAAAAATCTAACCAGAATGCCTTATTAGCTTAAAAATATTTTGAAAATATTAAATTTTGTGATTATAGAAAATCTGTTCAATATAAAATTAGGCGGATAATTGCTTCTGAGCATTTTTGTTTGCTGAAGTAGGAGATCTAATGTTATGTTTTGATCTTTGATTTAGTAATTGAAAGTTGAAACACTTGCCTGATTTGCTTTCTATATGCATGTACTAATATAATTGCAAGAATGTAATTGGATCTTATGGAAAATCAATTCTACATAGCTAATAAAGTACATAAAAGATAATATAATACATTATACAAAATCGGTACATAAGGACACTATTATAATTTGATCTTTTGATGTCTGTCAGCTATGACAATTCAGATGCGTTAGTATGTACAATAAATAATGAATTTGCTAAGGCTTTATTTTCATTGTTGTTTTGAACACAGAACTTGCTAAAAAAGTTCCACAAGGATCATCCAAAAGTCAGAACTCAGGTTCATCTAGAAGTCCTTTGCACCGTTCTATCTTTTCGTACAGTTATTTTTATTATCATTTGAATATATTTAAATGGAAGTTTAGGGTAACCAAATGTATTCTTCAAATATTTTTAATGTGTAGATTAGCATTGCTGTGGCTGCATTGGCTGTGCATGTGCCTGCTGAAGATTGGGGAGATGGTGGTATAGTGAAATGGCTTAGGGACGAGATGGATTCTCATCCGGAATATATACCAGGATTCTTGGAGTTACTAACAGTTTTGCCATAGGTCATAGTATGATATGTGTGATTATGTGTCATCTCTTCATTTTATTAATGAGACAAATGCCTAAAGTTTGAGTTACTAAGTGACAAGTTGTTATAATTTTCAAAGTTGCTGCCTTGTCGGATAGTATTTTTTTCTTGGTTATCATTCAGGTTCTTGAAGCGTTTGCTTTGTGGCTTCGCCTAAAGCATGGGTACTAATTTTTTTCTACCTCTTTGCATATTGGAGTGTTCGGCTAAGTTGTTTTTATTGAATGTATTAATATATTATTCTGATCAAGATTAATTATTCAAGAACTGTTTTGTATAAATGAATCATCTGAATTGTGTAGCATATTGGAGGAAGCTTGTCAGATGAGTGTGCTTTACTGTCAAGCATTTAGTTAATTTTTTTTGGGCGATCTATAGTGTTCTCAACTATATGTATATATTTGGGTTTTTTAAAATCACAAATATATAATTGACAATTGGCTTTTAAACAAAAGAATGTTGAATGGAATGAGTATCTCAACTTATAGGAAACAGACTTGTCAAGTGAAACTGATGGAAAGCATAGATGCATTCCACAAATGCTGTATAATTTCAGGAAGGGTTTATAAAGTTAATGAAGAATATGGGGGAGATATGCATTTAATTTGAATATTACAACTTTATTATCTTGGTTTCTGTGTTTCTTTTTCCATTGGCTTTACTATTTCTCTTTAAATTTTTGTTCGTTTCAGGATTCCCGGATCTGTTCTCAGTACCCATCCATTAGTTCTTACAGCATTATCAAGCTTGAATTCTGAGTTTCTTTCTGAGGCATCTGTAAATGGTATGTATGATAGCATGGAAAAATACTAATAATTTTCTATTTTTCGTAAATATTCAATTACTTTACAATTATTTATATTTATCTTTTACTTTTACAATTATTTATACGTCTTCGTTAAGCAATTGGCACATGAGAGAATCAGTTTATGTAGATTATTACTTTGTAGTTCTGTACTGATATTTCCAATTTATAATATGTCTTAAATCATGTAGCCAAAACAGGAAATTAAAGGGGATTTTGATCATGGTAAGAGGGTATTGCAGTGCTCTTAACAAAATCTAACCTGATGCCATACCCAAGGTATGTTTATTCTATTCTATTTCCCATGGAATCAGTCATATTCTATGCTCATCTAATTTATATTATGATGATTCTGAGTGATTAAAACTAGATTCATATGCATCATGATACAGAGCAGTAGTAGTTGGTGCTTCTAAGAAAGTGCCAAAATATCGCATGTATAAAATCTTATTCTATTATATATGGAAAAATATAAAAATAAACGCTACATGTCTCAGTATTAAATTAAAGTTCACTGATTAAATTTTGCTATTAAAAAAGAAGGGCTATGTGATTGGTGGCACTTGTTTTATGGCGTCTTTGTTAATTGTTTAAGTTGTTCGTAGATGAAACATATTATATAAAATTTAGATCAAAGAAAGGTACATGACTACTTAAGATTTAAGAAGATACTAAAGCTAAATGCTACATTATTATTAGTAGTACATTTAATTAGCCCCATTAAATAGTCAAGCACCCTAGTTTGTACAATATAAAAATACTAAGTTAAATAATATCTCTAGATTATTTACTAATGGATTATATATTAGAAGTTATTAATAATCTAATTAACCAAGCTAATAATTAAGCCTTAGCTTGCATTTACAGTTTACCATCTTGATGTTCAGCGCATTTGCTATACTTGAAAGAGATTTCAAGTTCACGATATGAATTTGTTCAATACTAGTACTTAGTAAATACTATATGTATCTCATATGATGACTTGTTTCAGATTTTTTTTATTATTATAAAAGAAATAATAAATGAAAGTATTATAAAAGAGATTGGGGCTTCTCACTTTTTTTTTTTCATTATTACTTAGCTGGTGGAAGAGGCATGAATTCAATTAGCAGCTTGTGTTGAAATGATAAATGAAAGTATTACTGCATTTTCACTCCATTTTCTCCTTGTGTTGCTGCAGTCAAGGATGTGGTCTTGAAATTAAACCCGCTTCTCACAAAAGAACAAGCTATTGGTTTCCGTTGCTGCTGGAGTCAAGCTCCATGATCTTCAGGTTTCTCAATGCATTAGTTGGTTTTGGACTATTTGACAGAGGATTCCTTGTGGTACATATAACACCAGCCCCACTTACTGCATTATTAATAGTGAAATTCACAATTATTTTCTCATCACTAATATAGTTTAGTATATTATTCTGAATCTGAACTATTTGTGTTAGGTTGGGAGCTGAGTTGAAATTGGAATTCCCATGCTAATACTGTTTATAGCCTTATCTCAGGTACACTTCAAAAGTAGGCAATAATGGATTAGTATTCTCTTGTGTCTATCTTTCTTAAGGCATAGAATTTTCTGTCAAAACAAGCATGATAATATCACAATCCAATAGTTTAACTTAGGCAATACACAATTGAATCAATATCAATCATTCACGTTTAACTTTGTTTACACTTATACTCTGCCTTCTTCAAACCTAAACCAAACTCTATTTGATTTGTATTATGCTTCTTAGTTATAATTCACATTTTATATATACTTATTAATTATTATATTTTCAACTATTATTTTGGTGTTCCTGTGAGATCAACTAATGTTAGTAGGTTACATATAGCAGTAGCGCCTATTAACAAAATTAAATTATTTGCTTGAAACGGCTTTTAATCTATATGCACGACTTAATAAAAATATTACAACAATAATAGGTGTAACTTCAATTTAAAACCATGATTTCTGCATTAGCTTGTGCTCAGTAACAAAAAATTCTCAGCAATATTGATGTTTGTGGGGCATGAAAATATAGGGAGCAATTTGCATGCATGGATGATGAGTTAGTTTGCTTATTTAATTGTTAATTAATGAATGAGAAGGTTATCTCACAGTGATGAAGTATATGAATTTTCTTCAGAGATCAGAATTAATTAGCATATGATTTTTTTTTAATTTAATGTGTATGATGAGTGTTTGAAATCTTTCTCATATTTAATTTGCTCTTATATGTGAATTTTTTTAGATGAATTCAAATTCATAAATATCCACTTATTATTAATATATGCCTTTTTCTTGTATTTTTTGTGCTCATAATAATTATATTTTTGTTGTAGAGATTGGATCAGGAGATTGAGATTCCATCACCAAAAGAGTTAGGAAGTAGATTTTCTGGAGCAAGCAACAAGGAAGCATGACCTTGTTTGATATGTTTAGACGTATATTAAGGAGTATATTAAGGATTATATGTTAAGACGTATTATTAAAAAATGTTACTTTGATACTTTATTTTTGGATTATGACTTTTGGATCATGTATGAATAAAAAATCATGTTATGATGTTTGATTTATGGCTATGCCTTTTGGTTATTACGAGATTTTTAAGTGAGTTTCGAAAATATCACTTTAAATTGGTGGTTTCGATCTTATTTTAAAAAGCATAAAATTGTCATCATAATTAGATACAAACGGCAGTTAGAAACCCCCTTATTTTAAATGAAAACGATGCCATTATACGCTAGTAAAAACGGCGGTTAAAAATTGTCATTTTAAACGAAAATGATGACATTATAACTGGGTAAAAATGGCGGTTAGAAACTGCCATTTTAAACCCAAAATATGCCATTATAACCTGGTAAAAATGGCGGTTATAATGGTAAAAATGACGGTTAAAAACTGCCATTTTAAATGGAAATGATGCCACAATATCCTGGTAAAAACGGCGGTTATAACCGCCATTTTAAACAATTCAAAAACCGCCATTTTATACGGAAATAATGGCGGTTACAAACCGCCATTTTAACCCTCAAAAAATCGCCGTATTAACCTCTGGTAATTGTGGCGGTTTTTTAAAAACCGCCGTAATAACCAGAATGGCGCCCAGAATAACGGCGTTTCTTGGAGGCGCCATTTTCGGTAATAATGGTGGTTCTAACCGTCGTAATTACCAAAAATAACCGCCGTTTTAACCTTGTTTTTTTGTAGTGACTGGCCATAAATTAAACAGTAACTACCCTACCATTTGCCATTTATTCTCTGCTAATGACTCTATCATATTCAGTAAAGCTAATCCTCAGTCATGCCAGAGTATTATGCAGATATTGCAGTTATATGGATTTATTAGTGGTCAAGAGACTAAACTGAGCAAATCGGTTGTGTTCTTCAGTCGAAATACACCACAGCATAATAGAGACGAGTTTATAAATATTCTTCCGGTCCCCAATGTTGGTGCTCAAAACAAATATCTGGGGCTGCCAACCACTGTCCAGAAATAAAAAAAAATCAACATTCAAATTTCTCAAGGAAAAGATTAGCAAAAAACTGCAGCAATGGAAGAGAACTTTGCTATCAGCTAGTGGTCGAAAAGTTTTAATTAAATCAATTGGCTCGGCAATTTCAATTTATACATTTGGGTGTTTCAAGCTTCCTGAGACTTTTGTGAATGAGATTCAAAGTTTGTTGACACTCTTTTGGTGGGAACAAAAGCAGGGAAAAGAAAGATGCAATGGATAAAGTATGACACTTTATGTCGACCAAATAGGATACGGGGATTGGGGTTCAAGGATCTCAAGGCTTTTAACTTGGCTATGCTTGACAAACAAGGATGGCGTTTAATCACCAGACCTCAATCAATGGTTACAAAGGTGTTTAAGAGTAAGTATTTTAGACACACTTCCTTCCTAAAAGCTGACACAGTGCACAATCCATCATGAGCTTGGAGGAGTTTACTAGAAGGGCGAAAAATTCTAGAAAAAGGTGTTATATGACAAGTTGGAAGACAATCTATGATCAAAATTTGGGAGGATCATTGGGTTGAAAATCAGGGGCTGCTACCACTATGCAAGACCAACAAATTAATCCCAATTTAATTTGGTAGCTCAACTCATCACAGAATCTGAAAATTAGAACACCGAATTAATTGATAACAATTTTCAGCCAAAAATTGCACTTGCCATCATACAAACACAGATTCATTCAGGGGAAGATAAGATCAAATGGAATAAGGAGAAAAAAAGGACTTACACTATGAAATCAAGATATGAGGTGGGGTTCCATTTCTTCCATGCCTCAATTGAAATGATGCCAGTACATTTTTGGGATAAGCGAATCTAGTCAGCACTCTGGGACCTCAAGTGCCCAATGAAGATAACGATTTTACTATGGAAAGCTTTGCATGGAGGCCTCCCTGTTAGGAAAAAGTTAAATACAAGGATTCCAGTCATAATCAGCACATGTTCACGGTGTAACCAACACGAAAAAACAGTCAACCACTGTTTACTTACTTGTATTTACTCAAGACAGGTTTGGAACCTAGCTCAAATCCCAACAGCTGACCCGGAAGAAGAAGACAACAATAATCTGTTTCACAAATAGTGAAAAATGATACTTGACAGAACAAACGGCGATAGCCACCGAAGAAAATGAAGAAGCTTGGTAGTGTGCTTGATCTGGAGCATATGGACTAGCCGCAACAAATAGATTTTTGAAGGCAAGGTATTGACACCAGAAGAGATTTGGAAGGTAGCTGAATATTCAATTGATGAATTCTTGCAAAAAGTTT
>NC_029775.3:20447119-20459699 GCF_000817695.3 Arachis duranensis
ATTTCTTTGCTTTATTTGAATGAAATGCATCTATTGTCTTGGAAAAAAAATATCAATAAAATATTAAAATATGATTATGATTTATCTAAAAAATATTTTATATTTTATATGTATGTGTGTCCCCATATTTTATAAAATTTTAAAATTCACATATTAGTGTGTTCTGTATCATGTCCTGTGTCTGTATCAGTGTCCGTGTATCAAAAGTTTGTTTTATTAAAGGGAAATTATAGCGTACAGAAGTAATGTTATACAGATTTAAAGAGATTCTGTGTTATTAAAGGTTGTCGTGACAAGTGGCGTGTTGATAGTTATAGAGGAGCAGCTCGGCAGAGGTGTTTCAGGCGTTGTCGGGGCTGGGAGTTCAAATCCATTATTAGAATCTGAGTATAACTGCATAGATTTTTTTTTTTTTTGGTCAAGTGGATTGGACAGCCCCTAATCCTAGGCATTACACCCATGTTTCACACACACACACACAATACACTCACACACACTACCATGGGTATCATGGGTTCTTAAACCAACAACCAGCCTCAGCTGGGATTTGAACCCGGGTGCAGCGTTGTATGAAGCGGACAGATATGCCAACTGTGCTGGGCCTCAGCTGCGGCTGGGAGTTCTTGGAGCCGCGCTAAGTGGTCATAAGGAGGGAACTCCGTAACGGGCCTTGGAATTGGGTTTTGTAATCGTTATTGTATAGAAAATGGACTATAGAGGAAATAAGTTGGACCAAGTGTGTATAGATTGTTAGTGGGTTTAAGGAGTAAGAGTTTCTCGTGCCAAAAAAAAAAAGGAATAAGAGTTTCAGGATTGTTAGAATAGGGGGAAAAAATGTGTCAAAAATGGTAAGATTTGATTTGATTTGATTTAAATGTCTTCTTCTTCTTGGAATTTTTGCAACAAAAACTTATGTAGACTTAATTAGATACAAATTAATAATGAGCATGTAAACAAATAAAGAATAAAATAGCATAAATTAAGTATATTTAAAAATCAATACATTTTATACCTAAAAAAAATCAACACATTGTTCCTGGATGTGATAAAATGAAAATGAAATTTTACATAGTCATAGATAAATATTATTACCTTTGTTTATTTTGTAAATCGTATTTAATTCGAAGGCAGTATGAAAAAATGATAAAGCAGAACTTGTTATGACTATGACTAATTTTGATATATGAGAAATTATCCCTTTAGATTTTATATTTATGAAATTAAGCTATATTTTCATTAATTTTGTAAATTTATTAATGTTTATGTTTGTTATATCTTATGTTAGGTAATATTTGATTTTTTATGTTATCGTTCGTTCAAACGCAAGTTTTATTATATCTAGAAATTAACGTATCATTTATGAATTTAGATTTTTTAAATTTTGAATTTTTATTCTATAAGGTAAAATGTGATATTTCACTCTTGAATGATTTTTTTCTCATATTTTTTTTGTCGCACTTATGAAATAAATGATAAAAGATTACACTTTATACTCTAAAGTGAATTTCAAAATTTAGAGGATCTAAATCCATCATTTATTACATCATTATATACTATATGTGTTTATCAAAAAATAATATTAATAAATATCGTATAATCATATAAAAATAATTATATTATTGTGAAATATACAATGTATAATTGTTGTACCTCTACGAATGTTCTAAGTTTGAACTATAACCACATAAATAGATTTTTCTTTACAACATATATTAGTCCCTAATCCTTTTTTGTTTTCTCTAAGTTCTTGACATTGTATAATATTATAATCATTCTAAAATAATAATTAGTTTTTGACCTTTCATCTTTCATAAAATAAAAGATAAATTAATCTTTAATCATTTTTAAACAAATTATAAACTAATTATTTATTTTTCTAAAAAATAGTCTTATTAAAAAATCAACATCATAATTGCTTTTGTTAAACACTAATTTATTCAAAAAAATTATTCGATTCTGATTTTGTAGAGACGGCTTGCACGTAGGGTGTCCCCCACTCTCGTCCCGGAGCGCTAAGGGGCTAGAATTTTTGAAACTAGGGTGATAGGAATGACACACTAACTTCATCTTGCAATACTAATCGAATTTTGCGATTAGAAGTATAGACGCAATTAATTCGCAACGCGTATCCTCCGAGAATCGGGGAGTACAGTATATCCTCTTTTTTTAGAGATCTAAAGGTCGCATGTGAGGCAATGAGTTCTATCAAGATCATCAATCCAATTCGCAACACATTGCATATAGGAAATGGAAGAGGTGGTGACGTGAATGAAGGTGTGTTGACATAAGAGCCTAGTAAGAAAAATCTCTACAGAGTCTTTGCGTCGACCCATTTTATTTCTTGTAGGCACATGAGATTAATCTTTCTCCTTGTCATGATATCCATCACCTCCATAGATTTTCTTGTTAGAGTGTCTATATTCCATGTCCAAAATCTCAACTTTCTATCGTTTCGACCTTTACCTTTACCTGTTTCTTTGTGAAATAACTTATTTATCGTCATCCGCTCTTGTTCATTTGACACTGGACTTGAGCTATACAGCGCGTTGTTTCTGGACAATGACTTAGCTTTAGCGCAATAACGTCTTTGATTCATGTTATGAAGATTCGACTAAGTTTTTATGTTAGTTGTCGAAGGCCTAACACAATCCTCTTCCTTTATTCGGACTTAAAATCGGCTATATACTGCAAGTATAACATAGGCAGAGTTAAATTTATAATTTTAAAAATAAAAATAAAAATATTAATTTCTTTAAAATAATAAAAAGTGACCAAACAGACATGATAGGATCAGTTGAACCCCTAGTTTTAACGTGAAAATAACTTGTTTAAATTTAAAATATCAATATTAAATTATTAAGTGAAGATTTGTAAGCAATATTTTTTTAATGTTAAATAACATTTAGGAACAGCCATTTTAACACAACAATTATATAATGTTGAATTAATTGTTTCTAATGAAATAACAGTGATTGTATTTATATTTGTCATATAACGAAATTATTGATAAATGAAATATATCTATTGGATAATTAATTTTTTTTCCAAAAAAATAGAAACAATATAGACAAGTCATACTATATAATATAATGAAATGATGTAAATAAATGCTTGCTAAATAAGTCTTTACTGTTTAACGAAAAAATAATTAGCAACTAATAACTATAAAAACAAAATCAAATTCTCACAAAAGATTATTTTCCAAACAAAATATTAAACATTAACTAAAAACATAACTATGTCCCCACAAAAATATTATTTTCTAATTTAATGGCCAATGTCCAATTTCTATACTTAGGGTAATGTTTCTGGTTTTTTTTTTTTTACTCTCGTGTCTCGTACTCATATAAAACAATGGCCCAACAGCCCATTATCAACAACGGAACTTGGTTAATTCCGTTCGAAATGTTGGCTCAGCTTCAAAACACCCAAGCCACATTTGGGAGAAGCTTTTCTGCAAAACCTGCTCCTTTCTAATCACGTGTAGCAACGGTATTTAAATAGGAGAATATCTGTATATTGAATCTTTACCGTAGAACGACCCTTTATTAAATATTGATGCAATAAGTTAATACTGATGTGAGCTTCAAAAAAAAGTTAATACTGATGTGACACATTTTTTATATCAATATTTTAGTTCATTACATTATTATTTAATCTATCACATTAACACTTAACGGAGCAAAATAACAACAGAAACTAAAACCAAAACCTTTAAATTTTAAAATATCAAAGCCAGAAAAAAGTTTAGAGATCAAAACGAAAAAAGAATATTTTATAAGGATAAAATACTTAATTAACTTTTAAAGAATCTCCATTTTTTTTTCCATATGTATTAGGACTTTCTCTTACACTCAATGGTCAATTATTGAATAAAATATTTAACATGGAACAAAGTCCTTGTACAAGATTATCCAATTAGAGTTTGTTTCAATATATGAATTGTTTTAAGTATACCAATTGCACAATGAGGTTCTGAACATTGGAAAAACAATACTTATATAATTTATTTTTCGATATATCTAAAGGCTAAAGATTTCTTTTTAATATATATATATATATATATATAGACACATACAGATTCGAAATCATGTTCAAACTTGAAACGAATCCAAGTTATTCTCTACATGGATTTCAAAATAATGACATCATCTCTAAGACTTAGATTTTTAATATACGAATCAATGTTAGTTCACAAGCTTAGCTTTTTAGAACGAACCCTGTTCCAATTTTAACGCAGTTTCTTCTAAATATTTATATATATAACTATATTTGCGATAAAAACTTTATTATTAACACAGATATCTATGTTTTTATATTTTAACTGCATAGCCATGTTGTAGTATTCTGTCACATTTATTTCAGATATAAAAAATGACATTTTAATTTTTATGCCATAATAATTATCACAATAATTTTAGCTGAAGAAAGTTGAGAAGGAATTGCAGCTATAAAAGCAATCCTCCTTTTAGCTACCCTTCAACCTTTTATTTGAAATTCTAGCTTAAATGGCTTTCCAATAGGCTGTGACAATCTTGAAACTTGTATACTAACAAACTCTGAAGAGTTCTCAACATGTGTAACCATCTTCCTCATTGAACTTGTTCCATTCTCATCAATCTTCAACTCAGTATGCTTAGGAATTCCCAAAAAGGTGATCTTTTCTATGACCCATCTTTGGTTCAGAGCAAATCTTCCATTAGTAACATTAGATGCAACAAAAACACTATTCTTCTGTAATGCACCATAGAAACTTACCAATGTCCATTGATCATTCTCTCCTAACATGTCAAGTGCTTCTCCATCATCCAAATAAACTTGTCCATAACTACTTTTGCTGCTACTAACAACCACCACAAGATGAAATGCAGTCTTTCGCGCCGCGTCTGTTGTCAATGCCTCTCCTTGCATTACCAAGATGTTACCTTCACCAACATGCACATTGATGTGATCAGGTGGAGCATCAAGAGTAACATACTTTCCTGATTCAGCACTCACTGAATTTGAGACATTGAAGAGATCAAACCAGTTCCCTGCAGGGAAGTATGCATTAACAGTGACAGCTCCAGATTGTAGCACCGGTGACACCAAAACCCCTTTGCCAAGTAGAAACTGTGAACTTATATCATATGTTGTGACATCCTCAGGGAATGAAAAGAAAAGGGGTCTTGCAATTGGTGTCCCTTTTGTATGTGCTTCATACATTAATGTGTAGAAATAAGGGAGGAGGCGATAGCGAAGGCCGAGCACTTTCCTTGCTGATGAAGCAACTGAATCCCAAAGATAAAGCTCTTGCCTCATAGAATTCTTATCTGAATGGTCTCTAGCAAAGGGGTAAAATGCTCCCAACTACATGAGGTAAATAAAAGGAATTAGATATATATAGTTTTTCACAAAGAAATTTCCCCATATCTTAGGATCAATTGTTACCTGGATCCATCTTCTGCAGAGTTCTTCGTTTGTATTTCCTGAGAAACCACATATATCTGCTCCAACCATCGGAATTCCGAATATTCCAGAATTTAATATAGAAGGAATTGAGTATGCCAAATCATTCCAAGTAGCAGCATTGTCTCCAGTCCAATGTGCTGTATACTTACCAGAACTTACAAAAGTTGATCTACTAAGAATAAAAGGCCTTTTACCAATTACATCTTTTAAAACTTCGTTGGTAGCTTTGGATTCTAGTAGTCCATATAAATTGTGTGCATCATACTCAGTGATATTTCCATAGTGTAAGGATGTTGCTGGTACCGTTTTCGTATTGATTGGTTGTAGGGCCCCGGAATTGTTAATTTTGTAGGGAGGGTTGTCAAGACTGGAAGATGGATTAGGAGGAGAAGTGATGAAATTAGATAACTCATTCATGTCAAGCCAGAGACCATCAAATGGGAGAAGTTCTCTAAATAGTTTGATCTCTCTGCCCCAAAATTCTTGGCTTCTTGGATTCAAAAAATCTGGGAAGTAAACTTTTCCTGGCCAAACTTGACCAAGGTAATTGACTCCATTTCTCTTTATGTAGATATCTGCTTGCAATCCTCTAATATAAGTTGCATATGTGTTGTTTACATTGATACCTGTTTGCAAAATTAGCCCCAGATAAATAACTGATACACACATGCTTCCATCAAAATTTAAGTTATATGACACTAAGTACCCCTATATTTTACAAAATGTGGCAAATTAAGGGGATGTAATGTGTCATATCAGCTAAACAAGAAGGATATTAGTGTACTTTATCCTAAAAATTAGGTGAAGAGTGTGTGTGAGGTTGAGAGAAATTGCATGGTATCAGAATTAGGTACCAGGATCCAATATGAGTATATATTTCTGTCCGTTCCGGTGAAGGGTATCAACAAATGTTTTCATCTTATCCAGAGGAAAGTTGATAGGATCAAGAGTGAAGTCTTTATATGCATCCATGTAATCAATATCTGTCCACATAACTTCAAGGGGTATGTGTGCCTTTGTGTAGTTAGCAACCACACCCTCAAGATCATTTACACTCTTGTAGCCATATCTACACTGGTGAAAACCTTTCACAAAAGAAATTATAACTTTATGGATTAGCATGGGAGCAAGATATATTAAAAAGGGAGAAAAGCAGTGTGATTTATAGTTAGCACATGTTATATTTGCTTCTATTATAAAATAAGAATACTTTGAATCTAGAAAGCACTATATGAGAACAATCTTCAGTTAAAAACTTGAAGTATTAAGAAATTGAGTATAGATAAGACTTACCAAAAGACCAGTAAGGCATAGGAGTAGGCCTTCCAATGAGTTCAGTGTATTGCTTCATCACCAACTCCGGCGATGATCCGGAAAAAAAGTAAAGATCAAGCACCCCACCAATCACCTTATAAGTTATCCGGTCGCCACCATACACAACATCCATCCCATTGCTATTCAGCAGCAACACCCCATGTGTAGATCCTTTCCTTACATCCATGTAAAAAGGGTGAGAGCCATAAAGGTTCAAGTCAAGGTTGAAACTAGCAATATCTGCATTCCATAGTGTGAGGGTCTGGTTTGGTTGCAACTTGAAGGAACTCTTTGTGTGCTCACCAAAACCGTAAAGGGAGGCTCTTTCACTTGGGAGTGAGGAAGATAGCTGAAGGTACTGGTCCTTGAACACAAGGGAAGTTGAAGGGTTTGAAGGGTCTGGTGAAGTGTCAAAGAGGATATCCTTGGAGGACTTGCGTGAGATAGTGAAGCCAAAAGGGGTGGTGTTGTGGAGGGTGAATATGAGGTCTGAATTTGGTGTTGTAATAGAAAATTTTGGTGCTTGTTCTGGATTGTAGGTGTGGTAGGAAGAAGGGAATTCTTTGGTTGTGAGAGAGCGGAAAAGAGGGAAATGGGAGCTTCTTGGAATCACTTCTTCTGGAACTTCCCATCTTTGGTGAGTGGAGTCTGTGATTCTAACTCTTAACCTGTCCTTGGTCTCAAAACTGAAAAATACATACAATATATATAACCAATAACAAAGTAAAAAACATATTATATATTATATTAGCTATAAATGACTATGAATAATGCATATGATCTAGAAGACTCAATTAGATAAGTCAAAATAATCTGCATAACACACAAACAAGTTTATATATGTCAATTCAATGGGTACGTATAAATTTGAATCAATATAACGATAATACTTATTGTTACCTGGCATCAAGGCTGAGGCGTGGAACATCAGGTCCATAAAGTGTGGAAGACTTGATGAGTTTAAGGTTAGCAGTCAAGGAGGTCTTGGCTGAGAGAGCATTGTTATTGACACTAGATATGGTGTAGCCATAACCAACAACTCCTCCTCCTCCTTCAACATAAGAACTTGATGAGAAAAAGATGAGAAAAGTGAAGATTTGGAGAAGAGAGGCTTTGTTCTGTTTCATTGTGTTGAATGGTTTTGGATAGAAAATGATGGCCTATCAATTTATATGCATTCAATCATTCATCTTGGAAGCTACGGAGGATTGTGGGGCCTACCAATTTGACTGCCAGATAGTAAGACACTCAATCAACCAAGTTCAATTGCCCAGTTCTTGAATAAAATATTATTTAACATGTGACAAATTCAAGCAGATTAAAATATCAGAATTTAAGTGTAGACAAAAATGTTAAGTTCTTTTAAGTGTTATAATTGACCACAGTGAGACATGTACGATGCGCAGAAATGCAAATTAATTATATTATATAGCATATTTTAATAAGTGTTATATTATTTAGAGATTGATTAGATAATAGGTAAATTAATGTTAAATCTGTTGTGACTAGGAAAGGATAAGAATAGATGTCCATTTAATGGGCAACCCATTTTCTACGTTGAAGAGAACAAGTTCTTAGGATGAAGTAAAATAAATGTAGTTTGAAAAGTAAACTTTTTGCTTATAAAAGCATGACTTGAGGCAAGGGAATATACACAGCAATAAAATATTCTCTTTTTTTCTCTTACTATAAACAAATGCAATTCTCTCTCTTTTTACTGTTAATACTTTTTTCTATTTTTATATATATATTTATGCAATTCTCTCTCTCTTTACTTTTTATACTCTTTTCTATCTTTATATATATATACACATTACAACACAACACGTTATTAGCACGAGACTCTGATCAAATTTTTAGGAAGACTCAGGTAACAAATTTTCATTATGTCAAAGCTCTCTCATCTTGAATTCAATGCTCTTGATATATCTGGAAACAATTATTTATCATGGATACTAGATGCTGAAATTCATCTTGATTCAATGGATCTTGGAGATACCATTAAGGCTGAAAATAATGCATCCCAGAAGGATAAAGCCAAAGCCATGATTTTCCTTCGACGTCATCTTGACGAAGGGTTGAAAAATGAATATCTCACATTAAAAGATCCTGCAGATCTTTGGAAAGACCTTGAAAAAGGTATAATCATCAGAAAACAGTGATACTTCCTCAAGCTCGATATGAATGGACGCACTTGCGTCTACAAGATTTTAAATCTATAAATGAATATAATTCTGCAATGTTTCGAATCACCTCACGAATGAAATTATGTGGGAAAAAAATAACTGATCATGATATGTTGGAGAAAACTTTCTCAACCTTTCATGCCTCGAATGTGCTCCTGCAGCAGCAGTATCGAGAGAAAGGGTTTAAAAAATATTCTGAGTTAATTTATTGCCTTCTTGTTGCTGAACGCAACAATGAGTTGTTATTGAAAAATCATGAAGTGCGCCCAGCTGGCGCTGCCCCATTTCCTGAAGTAAATGTGGCAAATTACCCTAGAAGAGGTAAATGGCAAGGTTTTAATAATAAGAAAAATTATGGAAGGAAAAAGAATTATGTTCAAAAGAGAGGATCTCACCAGAAGTGGGATAAAGAAAAGAATATTGGGCAGAATAAATCAACAGAGGATAAGTGTTTCCGTTGTGGTGGAAAGGGCCATTGGTCACGTACCTGTCGTACCCCAAGGCACCTAGTCAATCTTTACCAGGCATCTTTGAAAAAGGACGACAAAGGAAAGGAAACAAATTTTGTTTCAAATGATGCTGAGAACTCCACCACTCATTATGATGTATCTGATTTCTTTGAGGATCCTAAAGGAAATATTGGTCATTTGATCAATGATGGAATAGTTTAATATGTGAGATTGTGAAGTATCTATGTCAATAAATAATGTAAAGAACTTATTGTTAAGTTTTATTTTCTATGTATTTAAGTTTCAAATGTGATGTACATAAATAATGAAATATTAATGTTTATGAATTTTGAAATTATTAAATGTGTCAAATTTTAAAATAATATTTTAGTATATGACATTATTTTCTGTACAGTGTTTCTTAGAAAAATAATTCTGATCAAGTATTCAATTTAACTGTGCATACTACTCATTTTATTATTATTTGTTTTTGAAGAGAATGGCAAGGATATGTAATGAAGATGTATGCCTTGCGGATAGTGCAAGTTCGCACACTATTCTCAAAAGTGATATATATTCTACCCATCTTATGCCAAAAGAGGAATATGTTAATACTATTATTGGCTCAGGCAATGTGATAGAAGGCTCCGGAAGAGCTATAATTTTGTTTCCTGGAGGAACAAAATTTATAATAAATAATGCACTATTATCTACCAAGTCTCTGAGGAACTTGTTGAGTTTCAAAGATATTCGCCGAAATGGATATCATGTTGAAACGATGAATGAGGGAAATCATGAGTATTTATGTATCACAACTCATGATTCAAATAAGAAAGTTATATTAGAAAAATTACCCTCACTTTCATCTGGGTTGTATTATACCAAGATTAGTGTAATTGAATCACATGTCATTGTAAACCAGAAGTTTACTAGCTCAAATGAGTTCATAACTTGGCACGACTGATTGGGTCATCCGGGAACAACCATGATGAGGAGGATTATTGAAAAATCTCATGGGCATTCACTAAAGAACCAGAAGATTCTTAAAACTAGTGAATTTTGTTGTGCTGCATGTTCTCAGGGAAAGTTAATTTTAAGGCCATCACCAGTAAAGATTGGATTTGAGTCCCCTGAATTCCTAGAAAGGATTCAAGGTGATATATGTGGACCTATTCATCCACCATGTGGATCTTTTAGATATTTTATGGTCCTGATAGACGCATCTTCGAGATGGTCACATGTGTTCTTATTATCTTCTCGCAACCTGACGTTTGCGAGATTATTGGCTCAAATTATTCGATTAAAAGCACAATTTCCAGAAAATCCAATCAAAGCAATTCGTCTTGATAATGCTGGTGAATTTACTTCCCAAGCTTTTGATACTTATTGTATGGCTAATGGTATAAGTGTTGAACATCCAGTAGCACATGTTCACACACAAAATGGGTTAGCAGAATCACTTATTAAACGCCTCCAATTAATTGCTAGACCCTTACTTATGAGAACAAATCTCACAACTTCGGTTTGGGGGCATGCTGTTTTACATGCCGCAGCACTTATTCGTTTGAGGCCAACGAGTTACCATCAGTTCTCTCCTATGCAATTAGCTTTTGGTCAGCAGTCAAATGTTTCCCATTTAAGAATATTTGGGTGTGCGATATATTTTTCCATTGCACCACCTAATCGCACCAAAATGGGACCTCAAAGAAAATTGGGAATATATGTTGGATATGATTCTCCCTCTATAGTGAGGTATCTTGAGATACAAACTGGAGATGTATTTAAAGCCCGGTTTGCGGATTGTCATTTTAATGAATCAAAATTTCCAACATTAGGGGGAGAGAAGAAGCTTCCTGAAAAGGAACTTAATTGGAATGCGTCATCGTTGATGCATTTAGATCCTCGATTAGGGCAATGTGAACTAGAAGTTCAAAAGATTATACATTTGCAAAGAATATCAAATGAATTGCCTGATGCATTTTCCGATACAAAGAGGATAACCAAATCTTATATACCAGCGGAAAATGCTCCAATTCGAATTGATGTCCCAGTAGGACAAGTAGCCACTGAAGCAAATTCACGCCAGAAGCGTGGCAGGCCTGTTGGTTCCAAAGACAAAAATCCTCAAAAGAGAAAAGAGGTAAATAATATTCCTGTTGAAATAGACATAGTAGAGACACCTGCAGTTGTCCAAGATCATGATATAACGCCAGAAGACGTTCAGATACCTAAAAATAGTGAAAATGACGAGATCTCGATAAATTATGTCTTTACAGGAGAAAAATGGGACCGAAATAAGACAATTGTCAATGAAATATTTGCATATAATGTGGCATTAAATATCATGCATGAAAGTAAGGATCTTGAGCCAAGATCAGTCGAAGAATGTCAACAAAGGAATGATTGGCCAAAATGGAAAGAAGCCATGAAGGCTGAATTAGACTCACTTGCAAAACGTGAAGTCTTTGGACCTGTAGTCCGTACACCTGAAGATGTAAAACCTATTGGATATAAGTGGGTATTTGTGAGAAAACGAAATGAGAAAAATGAAGTTGTGCGCTATAAAGCCCGACGTGTGGCACAAGGTTTTTCACAAAGGCCCGGTATAGATTATGAAGAAACGTATTCCCCTGTAGTGGATGCGATAACATTGCGTTATTTGGTCAGTTTATCTGCATATCATAAACTGCATATGCATTTAATGGATGTGGTAACAGGCTATTTATACGGCTCATTAGATCGGGATATCTATATGAAAGTTGATGAGCGGATAATTTATACGCTTTTTGGCATTGTTTTTAGGTATTTTTAGTAAGTTCAAGCTACTTTTAGGGATGTTTTCATTAGTTTTTATGTTAAATTCACATTTCTGGACTTTACTATGAGTTTGTGTGTTTTTCTGTGATTTCAGGTAATTTCTGGCTGAAATTGAGGGACTTGAGCAAAACTCTGATAGGAGGCTGACAAAGGACTGCTGATGCTGTTGGAATCTGACCTCCCTCCACTCGAAATAGATTTTCTGGAGCTACAGAACTCCAAATGGCGCGCTCTCGACGGCGTTGGAAAGTAGACATCCAGAACTTTCCAGAAATATATAATAGTTCATACTTTATTTGGGAATTGATGATGTAAACTGGCGCTCAACGCCAGTTCCATGCTGCTGTCTGGAGTAAAACGCCA
>NC_029775.3:20459942-20470410 GCF_000817695.3 Arachis duranensis
TTCAACTTGATGAATGTGATGATCCGTGACACTCATCATCATTCTCACCTATGAACGCGCGTGATTGACAACCACTTCCGTTCTACTTTAGGCCGGGCGCATATCTCTTGGATTCCTTAATCAGAATCTTTGTGGTATAAGCTAGAATTGATGGCGGCATTCATGGGAATCCGGAAAGTCTAACATTGTCTGTGGTATTCCGAGTAGGATTCCAGGATGGAATGACTGTGACGAGCTTCAAACTCTTGAAGGATGGGCGTTAGTGACAGACGCAAAAGAATCAAGGGATTCTATTCCAACCTGATTGAGAACCGACAGATGATTAGCCGTGCTGTGACAGAGTATTTGGACCTTTTTCACTGAGAGGATGGGATTTAGCCATTGACAACAGTGATGCCCTACATACAGCTTGCCATAGAAAGGAGTGATGAGAAGGAAGAAGGAAGAAGTAGGAAAGCAGAGATTCAGGAGGAGCATAGCATCTCCATACGCCTATCTGAAATTCCCACCATTAATTTACATAAGTATTTCTATCTTAGTTTATTTATCTTTATTTTCTATTTATTCCATTAATCATGTTTAAACCAATAATCCGCCTGACTGAGATTTACAAGGTGACCATAGCTTGCTTCATACCAACAATCTCTGTGGGATCGACCCTTACTCACGTAAGGTATTACTTGGATGACCCAGTACACTTGCTGGTTAGTTGAATGGAGTTGTGTCCGCACATAGCAAAGAGCCATTATAATGATTCCATACAACAACAAAGAATACTACATTGATGTGATCACAATTTCGTCCACCAAAAGTCCCTGAAGGACTAAAGATATCTAAACCATCCAATGAATATTCACAAGGGTTATACTCAGTCAATTTGCAAAGATCTTTATATGGTCTAAAGTAATCTGGACGAATGTGGTATAATCGTCTTACTGAGTATCTGGCCAAAAACGATTTCAAGAATGATGATATATGCTCGTGTGTTTTCATAAAGATTAATAAAAATCCAAAAAAATCACAAAAATAAAAAATATTTTGTGTTTCTTGTTTGAGTCTTGAGTCAATTTTTAAGTTTGGTGTCAATTGCATGCTTTAAAATTTTTCTTGCAATTTTTTGAAAATTTATGCATTCATGGTGTTCTTCATGATCTTCAAGTTGTTCTTGACAAGTCTTCTTGTTTGATCTTGATGATTTTTTGTTTTGTGTTTTAGGTTATTTTTCGTTGCATTTTTGCATTCATAGTGTCCATGCATTAAAGATTTTTAAGTTTGGTGTCTTGCATGTTTTCTCTGCATCAAAAATTTTTTAAAAATATGTTCTTGGTATTCATCATGATCTTCAAAGTGTTCTTGGTGTTCATCTTGACATTCATAGTGTTTTTGCATGCATCATGTGTTTTGATCCAAAATTTTTATGTTTTGGGTCATAATTGTGTTTTTCTCTCTCATCATTAAAAATTCAAAAAAATAAAAAATATATCTTTTCCTTATTTTTCTCATAATTTTCGAAAATTTGAGTTGACTTAGTCAAAATTTTTTAAAATTAGTTATTTCTTACAAGTCAAGTCAAATTTTCAAAAATTTAAAAATCTTATCTTTTCAAAAATCTTTTTCAAAAATCATATCTTTTCCAATTTTTCCTCTTTTTCGAAAATTTCAAAAATCTTTTTCAAAATATTTTCAAAATCTTTTTCTTATCTTTATATCAAATTTTAAAAAATTAGCTAACAATTAATGTGATTGATTCAAAAATTTGAAGTTTGTTACTTTCTTGTTAAGAAAGGTTCAATCTTTAAATTCTAGAATCATATCTTGTAGTTACTTGTTAGTTAAATAATTAATTTTAATTTTAAAAATTAAATCTTTTTCAAACATATCTTTTTATCACATCTGTAAAACCCGGTTAATTAACGGCTGATTAACCAATAAATGAGAATTTATTCTAGAAAGCCTAAAATGTGATTTTTATGGCTAAATGTGATAGAGGAGACTGAGACGAGAATTTTGGTACCAATTTTATAGAATTCGGACCAAGATTGGACCGAACGGGCCAAACTGGGCCAACCGGACCCAAAGTGGGCCCTTGGCCCAACATAACTTAACCAAAACCCTAGTTTTCAGCACTCTCTCTCCTCATTTGTTACACATTCACGCTGAAATGGTGGAGAGGAAGGGAAGAACATTCTCTCAACTTCTCTCTCTCACTTGATCTTTAAACCACCATAACTTTTGATCTAGAGCTCCGATTGCCGCCCCGTTTGCGGCCACGCGTTCACCGTGGAGAGCTCTACAAAACCCATACAATTAATCTTGAGGTAAGCCACGTTTTGCTCTTCGAAATTCCAGCCTTGTTTTCGAGTTTTATGAGCAAAAATGTTGAGATTTTGGGCTCTTTGATGTTATAGGACCCAACTCTCTTGAAGGAGAAGGTTAATCTTGTCTCCTTGGACCTTGCCAACTCTCTTGAAGGAGAAGGTTAATCTTGTCTCCTTGGACCTTGGGTGTGGTAAGATTCTCAACCCTAGTGTAGATTTGTGGTTTTATGATGTTTGGGTATTGAGATGTTGTGTATGGGTATGATGGTTGTGGCTTAGGTTGTGTATATGTGAATATTGGAGCTTGATTGGTGACTTTGAAAAGCTTGGAAAGGGTTTGGTGGTGAAAAATCTGTTCTTGGAGGCGTTGAGGCCTTGAGAGCTTGTGGATAAGTGGTTTGGAAGTGCTCCGGTGGAGCTTGGGAAATTCGGCTAAGGTATGGTTTCGGTTTCCCGTATCTAATATGTAATGTGATAGGAAATACTTAGACTAGAGGCTCTAAGATAGGCATTGAATTGTTGATGTTGTTGAATTGTTGATATATATGATGTGGTCATATATGTGATGATGATTAATGATGCCTTGGTGGTATGATGTATGAGAAATATGCATGTTGTGATATATGCTTGATGATTGGTTATGGTTGAATTGTGGGTTGAACCATGTTGATGGTGAGTATGATGTTGTTTATGTACAATGATGATTTATTGGAATTGATGTTGTTGAGAATTGGCATGAGGAATAGTTTATGATATGTCAATATGTTTGAGTTTGAGCCACTTGGGTGAAGTGGGCTAAAATGATGAGATAGTGATTTTGTATATTGTGGTAAAGTGTCAATGTGTGAGTTGAGGAGGCTTGATGTTGAATTTGATACATTTTGAATTGATTTCAAAGAAAAGGGATGAAATTGGCATGTTTTGATTGATTTTGGAAAGAGTTAAAAATGGTTTGTTTTGAAAATGGCATATTGTGGTTTTGTATGAAAATATGGTTTTTGGGCATACTTTGATGGGACATAACTTGGACTACAGATCTCTGTTTTGTACCAAATCTGTTTAGAAATGAAATTGGATCCGGAATGTCCATGCCGTTCGAAGAACGGGTGAAAAACGATTTAAAATGAGGAAGTTATGTCCATTGGAAGATTGGGGTAAAAATCTGTGAATTCTGCAGCTTTTAACTTAGAAAATTTTTAGCAGAATGACCCCCTTGCGCGTGGGCGCACCTGGCGCGTACGCGCCGATCTTCCGAGAAGTGCCATCCACACGTACGCGTGATGTGCGCGGGCGCGCCGATTGTGCTGCACCCAATGCCCAGCCATTTTCCAGAGAGTTATGCCAGAATTGTGCCAGTGTTGTGCCTGGGGCACGAGAACACCCGCGCGTACGCGTGGTTGACGCGTGCGCGTCGATGGGCAAGTTTGGAATCCACGCGTCAGCGTACATGACGCTTACGCGTCGATGAGTTTTTGAGACCACCCACGCGTGCGCGTGGAGTGCGCGTACGCGTGGCCCTGTTTTCATCCCAAAGTTGATTTTTGAGTTTTAAAAGCCAAATCTCATACTTCTAAGCCTCCGATCTCACCATTTATGTCTTAAATCATTATGGCATGCCTAGCTATTAAAAGGGGGCTAGTGAATGAGGTAACTTGCGAGTGAAGCAAGGGAAATATGAATGATCAATGAGGATCAAGATGATTATGTGAGATGCGGAGGATGGTGGTGGAAGTGCTTGTTATGCCATTGGCCGTAGGGCCGTGATTATTTATGAATTGGCTGGTTATGGATTTAACCGTGAGCCGGAATAGCTGTGTATGCTATGAATATTGGCTGGTTCTGGACTGAACCGTGAGCCGGATGGCTGATATGGATGTTGATCCATGGATGAGAATTCATGCATGTTTATGCTGAATTATTGATAATTGAGATTTTGCACTTCCACTATCAGAGGCACGAGATCCCTGGGTAGTAGCAGTGGCTAGCCACCACGTGCTCCAGGTGGAGGCTCGAGACTCTGTTGACCCTATGTCGTAAGTGTGGCCGGGCACTGTGAAAGACCCGGATGAGCTCGATCCCCCGTAAATATTCACCAGTGAGGGTGATGGATATGGATCATGTTTATGATCAAGTTTATAACGAGTATAACTCGAGTTCGGGGATGCGTGACAGAGGGACAGTCCAATGGTTAGCGACCAGGACTTGTCGGGTTGGCTCTATAACCGACAAGATGATATCATCAGCCAATAGGGACAGGCATTCATCATATGCATACTATGTGAATTGTTTGAGATTGCCTATTTGACTGCATATTATTTGCTAATTGTCTAAATGTCTTAACTGCTCCTATTTGTATATTCTTGTCTGATATAACTGTGTTTGCTATACTATACTCCTGCTGGTGGTTGGGAGGTTTGAAGGAATTGGAAAGGGAAGTATTAGTTAGACTGAAGAATCTTTAGTCAGATGCCCTTATATGGTTTAACTTGTTTATAAGCTTTGATATTATCTGGAGGAAGTTCTAGGATTGCCTTTGGCTTTCCTCTATTATTATGTATTATATATGTGGAAGCTGTTACCATGCTGGGGACCTCTGGTTCTCACCCATGCGGATTTTGTGGTTTTCAGATGCAGGACGTGAGGTTTCCCGCTGAGGCATGCTGGAGACTTCTAGACTTGCGAAGATTCCTTGTTCTTGGGGACTATGTTTTGGTTTATATGTTTCGCTTAGATACTTTTATCTCCACTAAATAATACAACTGTGATGACTCCTCTTATGGGAGATTTTGGAGAATAGGTCTTATGTATTTGTGTCCCTTTGGGTTTCCTTTGGGGTTTTCCTTATTTTATCATATGTATATATTGCTACGCTCGGACCGGTTATCTTCGCAGCCGGATCTTGAGTCTTGATATTCCTGTTTTTGACACTCCTTTGTATGTATATAATCTCGCGTTGGTTTATCCATGTTCGTTACGTTATCGATCGGAGTGTTGCGCTTTCGAGTTGCGTGGTTTTTGTTTACCCCTTTTTCCACAAAGGCTCCTAGTTATAATCAATCATTCATACTACAATACGTACTAAGTTTTTATTTTAGAGGTCGTAATGCCTTGCCATCTCTGAATTATGACTTAAGCATAAGACTCTGTATGGTAGGGTGTTACAACATCTTTTTATCTTATCTTTTTATCATATCTCTTTCAAAATTTTATCTTTTTCAAAATTTGATTTCAAAATATCTTATCTAACTTCTTATCTTCTAATCTTTTCAAATTTGATTTTAATATCTTTTTCAACTAACTATTTGACTTTTTGTTTGTTTCTTATCTTTTTCAAAACCACCTAACTACTTTCCCCTCTTCAATTTTCGAAAATACCTCTCTCTTTTTCAAAAATTCTTTTTAATTGTTTTAAATTTTAATTTTAATCATATCTTATCTTTAATTTTCAAAATTACTAACTCCTTTTCAAAATTAATTTTCGAATTCTCCCTCTCTCTTCTTATTCTTTTTAATTATTTATTTACTAACACTTCTCTTCACCTCTCTTCATCCAAAAATCCGAACTCACTCCTCCCCCTGTGTTTGGATTCTTCACTCTTCCTTCTTCTATTCTCTTCTTCTTTTACTAACATAAAGGAATCTCTATACTGTGACATAGAGGATTCCTCTTTTTTTCTTGTTTTCTTCTCTTTCATATGAGCAGGAACAAGGAAAAAGGCACTCTTGTTGAAATTGATCCAGAACCTGAAAGGACTTTGAAGAGGAAACTAAGAGAAGCTAAATTACAACAATCCAGAAATAACCTTTCAGAAATTTTCGAACAAGAGAAGGAGATGGCAGCCGAACCCAACAACAATAATGCAAGGAGAATGCTTGGTGACTTCACAAAACCAACGTCCAAATTTGATGGAAGAAGCATCTCCATTCCTGCCATTGGAGCCAACAGTTTTGAGCTTAAACCTCAACTAGTTGCTTTAATGCAACAGAACTGCAAGTTTTATGGACTTTCATCTGAAGATCCTTACCAGTTTTTAACTGAGTTCTTGCAGATTTGTGAGACTGTTAAGACAAATGGAGTAGATCCTGAAGTCTACAGGCTCATGCTTTTCCCTTTTGCTGTAAGAGACAGAGCTAGAATATGGTTGGATTCACAACCTAAGGATAACCTGGACTCCTGGGATAAGCTGGTCACAGCCTTCTTGGATAAATTCTTTCCTCCTCAAAAGCTGAGCAAGCTTAGAGTGGATGTTCAGACCTTCAAACAAAAAGATGGTGAATCACTCTATGAAGCTTGGAAAAGATACAAGCAGTTGACCAAAAGGTGTCCATCTGACATGTTTTCAGAGTGGACCATATTATATATATGCTATTATGGTCTATCTGAGTTTTCGAAAATGTCATTGGACCATTCTGCAGGTGGATCCATTCACCTAAAGAAAACACCTGCAGAAGCTCAAGAACTCATTGACATGGTTGCAAATAACCAATTCATGTACACTTCTGAGAGGAATTTCGTGAATAATGGGACGCCTCAGAGGAAGGGAGTTCTTGAAAATGATGCTCTAAATGCCATATTGGCTCAGAACAAAGTGTTGACTCAGCAAGTTAACATGATTTCTCAAAGTCTGAATGGATGGCAAAATGCATCCAACAGTACTAAAGAGCAGAGAATTCTGAACAAAGCACTTCTAATTTAGCCAATCTAGTCTCTGATCTGTCAAAAGCCACTTTTAGTTTTATGAGTGAAACAAGATCCTCCATCAGAAATCTGGAGGCACAAGTGGGCCAGCTGAGTAAGAAAGTCATTGAAACTCCTCCCAATATTCTCCCAAGCAATACAGAAGAGAATCCAAAAGGAGAGTGCAAGGCCATTGATGTAATCAATATGGCCGAATGCACAAGGGAGGAGAAGGACGAAAATCCTAGTGAGGAGGACCTCCTGGGACGTCTCTCAAGCAAGAAGGAGTTTCCTATTAAGGATCTAGAGGAATCTGAGGCTCATATAGAGACCATAGAGATTCCATTAAATCTCCTTCTGCGATTTATGAGCTCTGAAGACTATTCCTCCTCTGAAGAGGATGAAGATGTGACTGGAGAGCAAGTTGCTCAATATTTAGGAGCTATCCTGAAGTTGAATGCCAAGTTGTTTGGTAATGAGACCTGGGAAAGTGAACCTCCCTTGCTTATTAGTAAACTAGATACCTGGATTCAGCAAATTTTACCTCAAAAGAGACAAGATCCTGGCAAGTTCTTAATACCTTGTACCATAGGCACCATGACCTTTGAAAAAGCTCTATGTGATCTGGGGTCAGGGATAAATCTTATGCCACTCTTTGTAATAGAGAAGCTGGGGATCATTGAGGTACAACCTGCCTTGTTCTCATTACAATTGGCAGACAAGTCATTAAGACAAGCTTATGGAGTAGTAGAGGACGTGTTAGTAAAGGTTGAAGGCCTTTACATCCCTGCTGATTTCATAATCTTAGACACTAGGAAGGAAGAGGATGAGTGCATCATCCTTAGAAGACCTTTCCTAGCCACAGCAGGAGCTGTGATAGATGTCAACAGAGGTGAATTAGTCCTTCAATTGAATGAGAACTACCTTGTGTTTAAGGCACATGGCCATCCCTCTGTGACAAAAGAGAGTAAGCATGAAGAGCTTCTCTCAGTACAGAGTCAAGAAGAGCCCCCACAGTCAAACTCTAAGTTTGGTGTTGGAAGGCCACTACCAAACTCTAAGTTTGGTGTTAAGACCCCATATCCAAACTCTAAGTTTGGTGTTGGGACTATACAACATTGTCCTGATCACCTTTGTGGCTCCATGAGAGCCCACTGTCAAGCTAATGACATTAAAAGAGCGCTTGTTGGGAGGCAACCCAATTTTTATTTATCTAATTTTTATTTTATTTTATTATTATTATTTTGTGTTTTATTAGGTACATGATCATGTGGAGTCACGAAAAAAATATAAAAATTAAAAACAGAATCAAAAACAGCAGAAGAAAAATCACACCCTGGAGGGAGGACATACTGGCTTTCAACGCCAGTAAGGAGCATCTGGCTGGCGTTCAACGCCAGAACAGAGCATGAATCTGGCGCTGAACGCCAGAAACAAGCAACATTCTAGCGTTTGAACGCCAAGAATGTGTCTTGAGGAAAGCTGGCGCTGAACGCCAGTAACAAGCATGGAACTGGCGTTCAACGCCAGAAACATGCTACACATGGGCATTGAACGCCCAGAGTGTGCATCATCTCGGCGTTTAAACGCCAGAATGGTGTGCAAAGGCATTCTACATGCCTAATTGGTGCAGGGATGTAAATCCTTGACACCTCAGGATCTGTGGACCCCACAGGATCATCTCAGGATCTGTGGACCCCACAGGATCCCCACCTAACATATTCCCTCCTTACCTCCTAATCCTATAATACTCTTCCCCAAAACACACTTCCCAACAACAATCTCTCTTCCCAATTACCCCCTTCACCACTCACATCCATCCACTCTTCCCCATAAACCCCACCTACCTTCAAAATTCAAAAACACTTTAACACCCAAACCCACCCTACATGACCGAAACTACACCCTCTCCCCTCCCTATATATACCCTTCCATTCTACTTCATTTCCACACAACAAAACCCCCTCTTCTATACCTTGGCCGAAACCATCTCCCCTCACTATCCTCCATATTTTCTTCTTCTTCTTCTTCTCTTCTTTCTTCTCTTGCTCGAGGGTGAGCAATATTTTAAGTTTGGTGTGGTCAAAGCATAATCTTTTTTGTTTTCCATTACCATCAATGGCACTTAAGGCCGGAGAATCCTCTAGAAAAAGAAAAGGGAAGACAAAAGCTTCCACCTCCGAGTCATGAGAGATGGAAAGATTCATCTCTAAAAGCCATCAAGACCACTTCTATGATGTTGTGGCAAAGAAGAAGGTGATCCTGGAGGTCCCTTTCAAGCTCAAGAAAAATGAGTATCCACAAATCCGACATGAAATCCGAAGAAGAGGTTGGGAAGTCCTAACCAACCCCATGCAACAAGTCGGAATCTTAATGGTTCAAGAATTCTATGCCAATGCATGGATCACTAAGAACCATGATCAAAGTATAAACCCGAGTCCAAAGAATTATCTCACAATGGTTCGGGGAAAATACTTAGATTTTAGTCCGGAAAATGTGAGGTTGGCGTTCCACTTGCCCATGATGCAAGGAGATGAACGCCCCTACACTAGAAGGGTCAACTTCAATCAAAGGTTGGACCAAGTCCTAATGGACATATGTGTGAAAAAGCTCAATGAAAAAGAGACTCCAAAGGCAAGTCAGTTCAACTAAGAAGACTAGACCTCAAGCCTGTGGCTAGAGGATGGTTGGAGTTCATTCAATGCTCAATCATTCCCACTAGCAACCGATCTGAAGTTACTGTGGATCGGGCCATCATGATTCATAGCATCATGATTGGAAAGGAAGTAGAAGTTCATGAAGTCATCTCCAATGAAATCTACAAAATAGCCGAAAAGCACTCCACCATGGCAAGGCTAGCTTTTCCTCACCTTATTTGACATCTATGTTACTCAGCTGGAGTTATCATAGAAGGAGACATCCCCATTGAAAAGGATAAGCCCATCACCAAGAAGAGGATGGAGCAAGCAAGAGAGATCCTCCACGGATCTCAAGAGATGCATGAGGAAGCTCATCATCAAGAAATCCCTGAGATGCCTCAAGGGATGCACTTTCCTCCCAACAACTATTGGGAATAACTCAACACTTCCCTAGAAAATTTGAGCTACAATGTGGTACAATTAAGGGTGGAACATCATGAGCACTCCATCATTCTCCATGAAATAAGAGAAGATCAAAGAGTAATGAGGGAGGAGCAACAAATGCAAGGAAGGGACATAGAAGAGCTTAAGGACATTGTTGGTCCTTCAAGAAGGAGACGCCATTAAGGTGGATTCATTCCTTGTTCTTATTTCTTTCTGCTGTTAGGTTTTTATATTATATGTTCATTTATGTTTTGTGTCTCTACTTCATGATCATTAGTGTTTAGTAACTATGCCTTAAAGTTATAAATAAATTCCATGAATCCTTCACCTCTCTTAAAAGAAAAATGTTTCTAATTCAAAAGAACAAGAAGTACATGATTTTCGAATTT
>NC_029775.3:20470544-20471062 GCF_000817695.3 Arachis duranensis
TGTCCCTAACCATGTGCTTGTGTCATGCAGGTCCAAGTGAAAAGCTTGAGACTGAGTGGTTAAAGTCGTGATCCAAAGCAAAAAGAGTGTGCTTAAGAGTTCTGGATACCTCTAACTGGGGACTCTAGCAAAGCTGAGTCACAATCTGAAAAGGTTCACCCAGTCATGTGTCTGTGGCATTTATATATCCGGTGGTAATACTGGAAAACAAAGTGCTTAGGGCCACGGCCAAGACTCATAAGTAGCTATGTTCAAGAATCAACATACTTAACTAGGAAAGTCAATAACACTATCCGAAATTCTAAGTTCCTAGAGAAGCCAATCATTCTGAACTTCAAAGGAAAAAGTGAGATGCCAAAACTGTTCAGAAGCAAAAAGCTACAAGTCCCGCTCATCTCATTAGAATTAATATTCATTGATAATTTGGAATTTATAGGATATTTTCTTCTTTTTATCCTAATTGATTTTCAGTTGCTTGGGGACAAGCAACAATTTAAGTTTGGTGTTGTGATGAGCGG
>NC_029775.3:20471234-20472131 GCF_000817695.3 Arachis duranensis
GTTTGTGTGTTTTTCTGTGATTTCAGGTAATTTCTGACTGAAATTGAGGGACTTGAGCAAAACTCTGATAGGAGGCTGACAAAGGACTGCTGATGCTGTTAGAATCTGACCTCCCTGCACTCGAAATGGATTTTATGGAGCTACAGAACTCCAAATGGCGCGCTCTCGACGGCGTTGGAAAGTAGACATCCAGAGCTTTCCAGCAATATATAATAGTCCATACTTTATTTGAGAATTGACGATGTAAACTGGCGCTCAACGCCAGTTCCATGCTGCTGTCTGGAGTAAAACGCCAGAAACACGTCATGACCCGGAGTTGAACGCCCAAAACACGTTACAACTTGGCGTTCAACTCCAATAAAAGTCTCAGCTCGTGGGATAGATCAAGCTCAGTCCAAACATACACCAAGTGGGTCCCGAAAGTGGATTTATGCATCAATTACTTACTCATGTAAACCCTAGTAGCTAGTTTATTATAAATAGGACTTTTTACTAGTGTATTAGACATCTCTGGATGCCTAGTCCTTAGACCATGGGGGCTGGCCATTCGGCCATGCCTAAACCTTTCACTTATGTATTTTCAACGGTGGAGTTTCTACACACCATAGATTAAGGGTGTGGAGCTCTGCTGTACCTCAAGTTTTAATGCAATTACTACTCTTTTCCATCCAATTCGATTTATTTATGTTCTAAGATATTTGTTGCACTTCAACTTGATGAATGTGATGATCCGTGACACTCATCATCATTCTCACCTATGAACGCGCGTGATTGACAACCACTTCCGTTCTACTTTAGGCCGGGCGCATATCTCTTGGATTCCTTAATCAAAATCTTCGTGGTATAAGCTAGAATTGATGGCGGCATTCATGGGAATCCGGAAAGTCTAACCTTGTC
>NC_029775.3:20472316-20472641 GCF_000817695.3 Arachis duranensis
TGACAGAGCATTTGGACCTTTTTCACTGAGAGGATGGGATGTAGCCATTGACAACGGTGATGCCCTACATACAGCTTGCCATAGAAAGGAGTGATGAGAAGGAAGAAGGAAGAAGTAGGAAAGTAGAGATTCAGGAGGAGCATAGCATCTCCATACGCCTATCTGAAATTCCCACCATTAATTTACATAAGTATTTCTATCTTAGTTTATTTATCTTTATTTTCTATTTATTCCATTAATCATATTTAAACCAATAATCCGCCTGACTGAGATTTACAAGGTGACCATAGCTTGCTTCATACCAACAATCTCTGTGGGATCGACC
>NC_029775.3:20472738-20489711 GCF_000817695.3 Arachis duranensis
ATATCATAAACTGCATATGCATTTAATGGATGTGGTAACAGCCTATTTGTACGGCTCATTAGATCGGGATATCTATATTAAAGTCCCTGAAGGACTAAAGATATCTAAACCATCCAATGAATATTCACAAGGGTTATACTCAGTCAATTTGCAAAGATCTTTATATGGTCTAAAGTAATCTGGACGAATGTGGTATAATCGTCTTACTGAGTATCTGGCCAAAAACGATTTCAAGAATGATGATATATGCTCGTGTGTTTTCATAAAGAAAACTACTTCTGGATTCATTATAATTGCTGTGTACGTTGATGATTTAAATATCATTGGGATTCCTGAAGAGATTCCAACAATTATAAAAACTCTAAAAGAAGAGTTTGAGATGAAAGATCTTGGAAAGACTAAGTTTTGTCTCGGCCTGCAGATCAAGCATATAAAAAGTGGGATCTTTATTCATCAAACAACATACACAAAAAAGATCTTGAAAAGATTTTATATGGATAAGTCATATCCATTAAGTACCCCAATGATCGTAAGATCTTTGGATGTGGAAAATGATCAATTCCGTCCTAAAGAAGAGAATGAAGATATCCTTGGTCTTGAAGTACCATATCTTAGTGCCATTGGAGCGCTAATGTATCTTACTAATAATACACGACATGACATATCATTTGCTGTGAATTTACTAGCAAGATATAGTTCCTCTCTAACCAGAAGACATTGGAGTGGAATCAAACAAATCTTTTGATATCTTCATGGGACGGTTGATATGGGATTGTTTTATCCCTATGGATCCAAGTCACAATTAGTTGGCTATGCAGATACTGGATACTTGTCTGATCCACATAAAGGGAGATCTCAAATAGGATATCTGTTTACATATGGTGAAACAGCTATATCATGGAGGTCCACGAAACAGACGATTGCTGCAACATCCTCTAATCATGCCAAAATACTGGCGATTCATGAAGCTAGTCGTGAGTGTTTTTGGCTGAGGAGTCTGATTCAATATATTCTGTCATCATGTGGACTGATTGATCATAAGATAGCTCCAACTGTACTGTTTGAAGATAATGCAGCATGTATTGCTCAACTTAAAGGCGGATACATCAAAGGTGATAGAATGAAGCATATTTCTCCCAAATTCTTCTTCACTCATGATCTTCAAAATCAAGGGACAATTGATGTCCAACAGATCCGCTCAAGTGACAATCTGGCAGATTTATTCACAAAGTCACTTCCAAAATCCTCCTTTAAAAGATTGGTACATGAGATTGGGATGCGCCGATTTCGAGATATTAAATGATGTCGACAAGAGGGGGAGACTGTACTCTTTTTTCCTTGGTCAGGTTTTTTTCCCATTGGGTTTTTCTTGACAAGGTTTTTAATGAGGCAGTCCCCATCACAAAGGATTTTGTACTCTTTTTCCTTCACTAAAGTTTTTTTTCCTATTAGGTTTTTCTTTAGTAAGGTTTTAACGAGGCATAATCCTGAATGGACATCCAAGGGGGAGTGTTGTGACTAGGAAGGATAAGAATGGATGTCCATTTAATGGGCAACCCATTTTCTATGTTGAAGAGAACAAGTTCTTAGGATGAAGCAAAATAAATGTAGTTTGAAAAGTAAACTTCTCTTTGCCTATAAAAGCATGATCTGAGGCAAGGAAATATACACATCAATAAAATATTCTCTTTCTTTCTCTTACTATAAACAAATGCAATTCTCTCTCTTTTTACTTTTAATACTTCTTTCTATCTTAAATCTAAATTGTTTTACATTAAAATTATTTTGCAGGATATTTATTTAATAATTTGTATATAGTTCTATATAATTATTCAACTAAAATATAATATAAATTAAAATATAGTTTATTATTTTAAAAATTTAAATTTATTTATTTTTAAAAAAGATATAGATCTTTTATATTAGAATAGTATAAAACTATATCTTTATTTGTTGTTTTTATTTTTATATTTGCTTTAGTTGTCATATTTTGTCTTTTTATATGACTTTTTTGAGTTACAAATAATTAAAGAAAACCAACGCAAGTTGGCACAGATGGATGAGGGTCTGTGTCCCTTAACCATCTCTCCCGGGTTCGATACTCACTGGAGGATGGGAATGGAGCTTGCTTGCTTGGGAGGGTCGCCCACTTTGTGTGCCTCTGCAGTACCCGAGGGATTAGTCATTGGGCTTTCGGCCTGATGGATACCCTGGTGCAAACAAAAAAAAATAATTAAAGAAAAAAATTTTAAAAAATGAATAATAATGAAAAACACCAAAAATATAAATCTATCTATCTATCTATCTACTTAATATATTAAAATTGAGTTTTTCCCCCAACTAATAAAAATAATGTGTCAATTCTTCATGAATTCTTTTTTCCTCCCAAATGAAAGTACTATTCTCTCTTCTAAATCTATTTTAGAAAATATTTTTATTATAATTATATTACAATTATATTACAATTAGCATTTAATGAGTAATGCATGATTATGCCAATTTAAGAAAATATCTTTATTATAATGATATAAAAACAATATTTAATGCATTATCAACTAATAAAAGTGAGGTGTCAATTTCTCATTAATTCATTTTCCCTCCAAAATGAAAGCAATATTCTTTTTTCTAAATTTATTTTAGAAAATATCTTTATTATAATTATCATTTAATGAATAATACATAATTATACTAATTTAGAAAAATATTTTTATTATAATTATATAATTTTCTACATAATTATATTAATCAACTATGTAAAATTATTGTAAACAAATAATAAAATAATAAAATAATTAATTGGGTACGAATAAATCAACAATAATATTTATTCAAAGTTTTACATGTCCAATAATATTCTTAGTTGTGTTTAAATTTTGATAATAAGTTTAACTTATTTATTTTATATAATGAATACATTAAAAATTATATTATTTTTTATAAAATACAAAATTTTTACTCTATATTATGTGACAATTATTTATTTATTTAGTATTATATCTTTTTTCTCTTCTTTAACTATTCAGATAATATATATACTAAACAAGTATCTCCATTAAATTAATCATAAAAGTTAATAAAATATAATGACATAATTTTTACTTAATAGCGATGTTTTACAAGTATTTATCATTTAGAGAATTCATAATTCATACATAGTTTCTTTTTTGTTTTTTATTTTTCATGCCTAATGGCTACTAATTATGATTCTCTCAATAGTATTATCTATGGTAGATTATGTGATAAAAAAGTTTGAAAAATAAAGGCAAGAATTATAAGGTTATGAAAAGTTTCATCTAAATTTGACAAGAGCAAGACGGTATACATAGAAATGCATGGTTTAATGGATGACAAGATTAGTTGCTTATTTTTCAAGATTCTTTCAAGTGATGCTAGGTCCAGTTTATAAATATTTTTAATAGCTTTATAAGTGCTAATAGCCTTTATATTTAATTTGTTTTATAATGTGATAAAATTCATTGTTCAATCAAGATTTATTTGACAAAGATGTTTGAGAATGAACTGATCCAGGAGAGGGTTTATGTCTTCTCAAATTTTGTGATTGAGGAATTAACCGGAATTTATCTTCCAACTACACACGTATGTATAATAACTTTTAAGAAGGAGTCACATATAGTAAATACGGTCAATGATCATAAAATTTTTGACAATCATTTCAATTTTCTTGCTCATGCTGATATAGTGAAATAAACAAATAAACAGTCTAACTTATTTGGTATGTAGTTAATTTGTATTAACCTACACAAATTTTTTTTATTTTAATTTTTGCCAATAAATTATATAACAACATTATTTTACCGATAACATAAATTTTAACATTTAATTTATGCAAATGTTTAAAATTGTATTGTAACTTTTTTAAAGGTATATTCTTTTATTAATATATTGTTAGTTTTATCGTTTAGTATAAAATAAATTAATAAAATCTCTTTAATTTATAAGTAATTTATTATATTATTCATTTAATTGTCCTTAATTTGATACTTTAATTCAGTTGTTTTTTTCAATTAGATATTATTGAACTCTTAACCGGAAAAAGAGAGCTTATATTATGGTCAAAAATAGGGAGAAGTGGTCATTATTTTTTATGATTCTTTCAAGTGATGCTAGGTCTAATTTATAAATATTTTTAAGGTGAATTCTACCCAACCCTCCCTAAAATAACATGTAAATTACCCTCTATGATGTGTCACATCTTAATTGGATATTTGCTTTTAATTTGAGTTACTATCTTAATCATAGTTAGATTATATTGTAATTAAATTTTTAAAAGGGGTAACTGTATAATTTATTAAAAGATTAGAAACTAATTTTTTTTTAATTTTCCAAATCATGTTAACGGTGGTCTTAATCCTAAATTCTTCTTTCTCATTCTCTCTCAATGTTACTCAGCAAATCTTCCTCACCAATAAGCCTTTTCTGAACTCTCGAACGGCCGAAATCCAGAGTCCAGAAGTCATGATCGTCGGCTCCTCTGATTCGTCTCGCCAGCTTCAGTGTGTCTTCAATATTGCACTGTCGCGTCTGTGGCTCCCTACTCTGCTTCGTCGCGTTTCTCGTCATCACGTCCTCATCCGTTACTGCTATTACCCCTGGCCAGAGTCTGCTTCACCGTGCTTAGACAGGTTGATTTTCTCTCTTCTCTAAGTTCTTGAAACTCCCTATCAGTTTTTTTAGTTATTCAGTTGGCTTATAATTTAATTACAATTAACGGCGCAGTGCTGCTTGGAAGGCGCAACGAGGATGAAGAAATGGTGGAGGAGCGAAAGGCCGAAAGCCATTACAGAGGGTTAGGATACATTTTTTGAAAATGATTTGGGGAAAAAACCATGTTTCAAATTTTAATACTTTAAAAAATTGCATAATTATCCATTTTAAAAACTAATTTAATTATAAAATAGTCTAACCATGGTAACCTAATAACCAATTAAAAAGTGACACATCACACAAAGTAAGTTACATGTTACTTTACAAAGAATATAGTAGAATTCACCTATTTTTAATAACTTTATGAGTACTAATAGCTTTTATATTTAATTTATTTTACAATGTGATAAAATTCATTACTCAATCAAAAGTTATTTGACAAAGATGTTTGAGAGTGAACTGATCGAGGAGAGGATTTATGTCTTCTCAAATTTTGTTATTAATGAATCAAGAGGAATTTATCTTCCAACTACACACGTGTGTAAAATAAATTTTAAGAAGGAGTCACGTATAGTAAATACAGTCCAATGATCGTAAAATTTCTTATAATTATTTCAATTTTCTTGCTCACGCTGATATATTAAAACAAACAATAAACAGTCTAACTTATTTGGTACGTAGTTAGTTTGTATTAACCTACACAAAATTTTTTATTTTAATTTTTGCCAAGAAATTATATAATAGCATCATTTTATCGATAACATAAATTTTAACATTTAATTTATGCAAATGTTTGAAATTGTATTGTGACTTTTTTAAAAGTATATCTTTTTATTAATATGTTGTTAGTTTTATTGTTTAGTATAAAATAAATTGATAAAATCTCTTTAATTTATAAGTAATTTATTATATTATTCATTTATTTGTCCTTAATTTGATATTTCTAATTCAATTTTTTTTAATTAGATATTATTGGACTCTTGATCGAAAAAGAAGAGCTTATATCATGGTCAAAAATAGGAAAAAGTGGTTATTACATTGTGGTTGATCTTCATGATTTGCAATATATAAAATTTTAATAGTTCATAAAGAGATTTTGTTTTGTAACAATATATATTTATATGCAATATTTTTTATCTTTTTCATAATATATTACTACTTATTTCTCTCAATTTCTGCTTTTATTTAGAAATAAGAAAAAAATAAGGTGCACACTGTGGGATTAATTTACAACCCAATTATTCAATTATCTACGTGATCACCAAGCAATTGAATACATACTTATTCTTCAATTTGCAAAACTTAACAAATGCATTGGTAAACATATTTGTTTAACCTTTTATTTAATATATTTGTTTATGTTATAAGCGTTCTCGCATTTTTGTGAACGGACGAGGGTATATAACCTAATTCACAAAGTAAAAGGTAAAGGTCGGAGCGACAGAAGATTGAGATTTGGGACATGGAACATAGGCACTCTAACAGAAAAATCCATGGAGGTGGTGGACACTATGACAAGGAGGAAGATTAACATTATGTGCCTACAAGAAACAAAATGGGTTGGAGCGAAGGCTAGGAAATTGGATACTTTCGATTTCAAACTTTGGTATACAGAAAAGGTAAAGAACAGGAATGGGGTTGGTATTATTGTGGATAAGCAGTGGAAGAAGGACATAATGGATGTCAAGAGGGTGGGAGATTGAGTCATCTCTATCAAACTTGTGGTGGAGGGATGTACGTTTCATGTGATTAGCGCTTATACACCGCAAATGGATTCGAACGACCAACACAAAATAAGGTTTTAAGAAGATCTAGAGAGTTTGGTCCAAGACATACCTTCGGGAGATAAGATTTTCTTAGGAGGAGATTTAAATAGCCATGTTGGAAGAGAAGTGACTGTGTATGAAAGTATTCATGGAGGCCATAGTTTTGGGGTGATCAATGTCGAGCGTAAAACTATTTTGGACTTTTCCTCAATTTTTGACCTTCTCATCGCAAATACATGTTTTAAAAAGAGAGATGAATATCTTATAACCTATAAGAGTGGCATGACAAGCTCTCAACTCGCCTTCTTCTTGTTGAGGAGAGTCGACTAAAAATTTTGCATTAATTGTAAAATTATCCCGGGAGAGAGTTTGTCAACACAACATAGGATGCTCGTCATGGATTTTTGCGTTGAGAAAAAGTTGAAGAAAATACATCATACGAAGAACCCAAGGACGAGGTGGTGGCAGATGAAAGGTGAGGAACAAAGAAGCTTCCTAAGACGGGTAGGAGAAGAGGTAAAGTGGGATGAGAATGGAAGCACGGAAGAGATATGGAGGGAGATGACAGAAGTTATTAGAAGAATAGCAAAAGAAAGTTTTGGTGAATCTAAAGGAATAGGACCAAAAGACAAGGAGTTTTGGTGGTGGAATGCGAGTGTACAAAAAAAGATAAAGATAAAAAAGGGAGTGCTTTAAAGAGTGGTCTTTATGCCCCAAAGCAGATAACTGGAAAAAATATAAGGCGGCTAAGAAAGAAACAGAAGTGGCTGTAAATGAAGCAAGAACAATAGCATATAAGGGTGTCTACCAGTCTTTGGGCACGGAAGAAGGAGAAAAAAGTATATATAGAATCGCAAAGAGCCGTGAAAGAAAAATGAGAGATTTAGATCAGGTTAAGTGCATAAAGGATAAGGATAGAGAGGTGCTGGCTTAAGAGGAGAAGATTAATGAAAGGTGGAAGAGCTACTTCTACAAGTTATTTAATGAAGGACATAAGACTCTTTCAAGCCTTGGTCGGTTATGCATAAAGAAAAAAGATAAAAACTTTGACTACTATCGAAGGATTCGAGACTTCGAGGTAAAAGAGGCTCTAAGGTAGATGAAAAATAGTAGGGCAGTAGGACCTGATAATATCCCGATTGAGGTTTGGAAGGGCTTTGGAGGAAAAGGCATCAACTGGTTAACCAAGTTTTTAATGAGATTTTAAGGTCAAAGAAGATGTCTGATGAGTGGCGAAAGAGCACCTTGGTACCTATCTATAAGAATAAGGGGGATATACAAAGTTGCGAAAACTATAGAGGGATCAAGCTCATGAGCCATACCATGAAGTTATGGAAAAGGGTGATAGTACGGAGGTTGAGAAAAGAGACACAAGTAACAGAGAACCAATTTGGATTTATGCTAGGCAGATCCACCACCGAAGCGATATACTTGTTAAGAATGATGATTGAGAGGTATCGTATTAATAAAAGAGATCTACATATGGTGTTTATTGATTTGGAAAAAGCGTACGGGGTATCAAGAGAGGTCTTATGGAAGGTTTTAAAAAAGAGGAGAGTAAGGATCACATATATCCGTACAATTGAAGACATATATGATGGGGCCACAACTAGTATGAAGACTCAAGGTAGTGTGACAGAAAAATTTCTTATTAGTATAGGATTACACCAGGGATCATCCTTAAGTCTATACCTTTTGACATTAGTCTTGGAAGTACTCACAAAGCACATCCAAGAGCCTGTGCCATAGTGCATGCTTTTTGCCGATGATATCGTCCTTATGGGAGAGTCAAGAAAAGACCTAAATAAGAAGTTAGACTTATAGAGAGAAACTCTAGAA
Source organism: Arachis duranensis (assembly GCF_000817695.3). Classification (NCBI taxonomy): domain Eukaryota; kingdom Viridiplantae; phylum Streptophyta; class Magnoliopsida; order Fabales; family Fabaceae; genus Arachis; species Arachis duranensis. Next base: position 20,481,009 of record NC_029775.3, read on the forward strand.
GTGTATGGTCTGCGCATAAGTCGTAGCAAGACGAAATATATGGAATGTAAGTTCGGTCTGAAAAGGGAAAACCCTAATATAGAGGTAAAGATTGGAAAAAATATCCTACGAAAAGTTAAAAGTTTTAAGTATTTTGGATGTATCATACAGGATAATGGAGAGATTGAACAGGATGTAAATCATAGGATCCAAGCAGGTTGGTCAAAATGGCGGAGTGCATATGGTTTTATATGCGACAAAAAGTGCCTTTAAAACTTAAAGGTAAATTCTATCGCACTGCTATAAAACCAGCTATATTTTATGGTACGGAGTGTTGAGTGGCCAAAGGGGAGCACGAACATAAACTAAATGTGGCAAAGATGAAGATGTTGAGATGGATGAGTGATCATACACGATTGGATAAAATAAGGAACGAAGATATAAGGGAGAGCATTGGAGTAGCATCCATTGTGAAAAAGATGGTAGAATTGCGTCTCAAATGGTTTGGACATGTAAGAAGAAGACCAATAGAACACCTAGTTAGGAGAGTGGATGAGATGGAAGATGGATAAGGGGTAAAAGACAGAGGAAGACCTAAGAAGACCATCTATGAGGTGGTCAAATGAAATCTACATGTAAACAGTCTCTCTGTAAACATGATACATAACAGAACTCAATGACGTCGTTTGATTTATGTAGCTGACCTCACCTAATGGGACAAGGCTTTGTTATTGTTGTTGTTGTTGTTGTTGTTGTTGTATATTTGTAATCATATTATATATATTTTCACGTATATATCATTTTAAAAAATACTCTTAGTATTAGCACATGTTGTATTAAATAAATATTTTAAAATTAACTGTAACATATGTTAAAAATAAAAATTACACTATATAGATATTACAAACACAAACACAGGTACAATCCATTTAATCCAGCTCCAAACACAATCACACAGTAAAGAACTTCCTAACCTACCCATTTAACTACCTCACCTATTTTCATAAATCTACTTAGCAATTTTCCTCTTTCTCTAACCAAGATCATGAAACTATCATAATTGGGGTCTAACTGCTACCTATTATAACCAAACCCACAAACAATCTTAAACCCAAGTAAGTGAACAAACCTAGCGGCCACTCAATGACATAAAGAACATACCTGTCACGCTGTCACGTACTCGCCATTAGAGTAAATTAATAAAAACAATTAATAATTACATTAGAGTTGATACACTTAATAGTTAACACCATATTAAGAAAAAAAGAATCATGTCACTTTTTTATTAATCAAATGATTATAATTCAAATTAATTTTAATAAAATAATTTAAAATTATAATTTCAATTTTATCACGTACATGACACGGGTTATTACACTTATTAATTTTATAATCATGTATATATTTGAATATACCTAATAAAATGATGTACCAAATTTAAACTTACTTGGGTTTAGAAAAATGAATGAGAATAAAAAATACTAAAATATAAATATAAAATTGTGAATTAAATTTATAATCATGATATATTTAAATGTATTTAGTAAGAAAATGTGGTAAATTAAAACTTACATGAAATAGTTTTTGCTAATTGTATAAGAGATTAAGAAATAAAAAGTAGTAGAATCTTATGTAGCATGCATAAGTAGGCCAAATAGTAGTAAGAGTATTAACATGTATAAGTTGTAGAATTTCAATATTGTAATTGAAATTTTTTATAATTATTATTATGACATTTTTAATGTATATTATTGTATTTAATTAGTACTTTATTAGTATTTTTTTCGTAATAATATTATGGGAATATAAATCTTTTTAAATTACGTCCGTTTTTATTTTGATATTATAGATTATGGCCGAAAAATTTATAAAATTAAACTACTTTTACAAAAAGGTCATAGGGAACAAAAGTCTTCATCGGCTAAGAAAACTAAGGTCTTCATAGATAGAAAAAAATCAAATAATAAGTCTTTTAGTCATTATTTTCATGTAAAAATTTAATTTTTTAGTAATAATTAATTTTAACATTCATTATCTAAAATTTGAAAGAATTTAATGTGTATATTTTAACATTTGATGGATGTTAAGTTTGTTGCACAACTAAAAATAATTAATTTTCATGTTTGTTATTTAAAAATAATATTTTTTTCTCTCTATATATAAAAATATAGTTAGATATTAGTATGAAAAATTTATATTGATAGCTATCAAATTAACTCAAAATCAATTTTTTCGAAACAATTGAATCTTGATTCTAATTATAATATTAATATTCTCTCTAAATTATATATAATAAATATTTGAAGAAAGAAAATAAAATATAAATTAAAAAGATAAGCGGTAAAAAGCTAAATAATAATAATAATAATAATAATAATAATAATAATAATAATAATAATAATAATAATAATATTTTTTATATAAACCATTGCATAACAAGACTAATAATAATATATATAATAATTAGTAATAGTAATAATAACTTAACAATGTTAATAATAATTCAATTAGTCCTAATAATAATAATAATAATAATAATATATAAATTTACCTGTATTGACATATTCAAAAAATTCTGGTACATACATAGTATCAAGATTTAAAGTATGCATAAATGATAGCTCTCTAGATAGATGTTGATCTATTAATGCGTTAGCAACATCTATCACATCTCGTTCAATTGATATATCATTTTAAATCCTAACAATCTCCACCTTGATTGAAATAGTCACACATCTTCAGCTTCCATTGTCAACATCAACAATTCTTTGCTGCCATTGTCTATACCGATAATCATAGTTCAGAGAACTATCATACTCCACCATGAAAGTATACTCACTTGGAATTAGACCACTCCAAGCATTTCGCCTTGGTACAGATCGAAACTTTGCTGAAAATTCATGGTGCAACTTCTAAATTGGCTTTTCCTGGAAGTTCTTCAGCCATCGACATAACTCCGCCACACACCTTGCATCTCAACGCCAACCAATGCCCGTGTGCAATTGTGGACCCGATTGCCACAACTTATCCTTATCCATGGCAGTGCGTTAATACCATGAGGATACTTCTTGTCTTCTAGAAAACATCATCTTCTCTCATAGAGAGAGCAACCAGAGATCTTCTCCTTCAACGCCTTGTGCAAACCTGATTGTATCAACACATCCTTGACTTGTATTTGTCACAAGCCAAAATTTATTCTTCCATCAAATTTCTCTATTTCAAGCTTCACAGCACTTGAATATCCTGACATTGCTGCAACCGTATACTGGAATAGTATAACTCAACTGTAGACCGTATACTAGGAAGGGTCCCCAGGAAAGAGAGGTGGGTCACAATGGACACACTTAAATACCAAGTCTTTCCTTAGCCAGAACCTTTCCAAACTGCACTCTCACAGTGTCACACTGCCTTCCAGCAGCAACAACAACAGCAACCAAAGATCAACCTCAAGCCACAGGACAAAATTCTTTTCTGATGTGGAAGGTCAGACTAGGCTGCAACCACAGAGCATACTAAGAATAAATCCCACCGAACCGAAGCTCTGATACCACTTGTTGGGAATAAGACACCATTCCCCCTTGAGAAAACACCTTTAACAGAGAAATAAAATAGACACAATCACAACACAAGAATTTAACGTGGAAACTCCAATTACCAGAGAAAAAACCACGGCCGTTGTCAAATGACAACCAGAGAATATCACTATGTGAAAATTGTTACAACACATAGACTTCTTTCTCTCTAACACCGGCACCCCAGTACACCCACACTCTCTCAAAGCAAATACCTAACTACACCTCACAACACTTTCTAATCAAAGAGTACAGAGGAAAAGAAAAATCAGATACAAGCTTAAAGTGTTTCTGACTGGTGCAAAAACAAATGGAGAACTTAGCCTCATATTTATAGCCTAGGCCACCCACTCCATTTGCTATCCTAAGCAATGTGGGACTAATTCAACCAAATCCTAACAATATCATGATACATTTTGGTTTGTCAATTTAGTAATATAAAATATAAATTATAACTTATATATAGAGGGAAAAAGATTGAGAAAAATAGAGAAAGAGAGAGAGATATAGATAAGAGATAGAATGAAGGAATGAAATTTATTAATTTTGGAGAAAAAATATTTCATCTCAATTTTAATGAAAGAGTCATTTAATACATTTTACTTGTTAAATTAATAATATAATATACTTATATTTTAATTTTAATATTTTAATTTTAATTTTAATTATAATTAGATGTCATCTCATTTTCATTGTTAAATTTGTAATTAATCGTTAATAATAATATATAAGATAGAATGGATGAAAAAATGAGAAAAATAGCAAAAAGAAAAAATAGAAAAAAACTCTTTAATTTTAAAGGAAAATTAATAATGTGTAATAGATATTTTAATTGAATAAGAATATATAGATAGATTTTTATTAGAGACTAAAAATAGAAAAATAAATGTATTAATCCCTTAAATAGTTGTCCACATTAGGATTTTTTATTTAAATAAATTAAATACATTCAATAATTATTGAAATAAATAATTTAAAAAATTATTACAAAAATATGTCGGCCTCTCATATCTCGTTTACACTGTAAATGAGATACATGAAAAATTATCTCGTTTACGAGAGATATATGTATTTGTAAATATAAAAATATATTTTCTGAAAATAATAAAAAATATCAATAATTTAAATTAGACAAAACTCTTCAAAATGGAACATTTCAAATAATAAAAAAGATGGACGATTTTATATAATAAAAAAGATGAACGTTTTAAGAATGAAAGATACGATTACCATTATTAATAAATAAGGTGTGCTAAGTCATATAAATTAAAAGATGGGAATCAAACATTTTCTAACAATTGACAAACGATTATTTATCTCTATTTTATTTATCCATCAATTTCACGCTTTTCATCTTTTAATTTTTAGGAGTAGACACAATTACCATATTTATTCTCATCATGAAACTTGAACACGTACGAGTTTTTTTATTTTTTAAATTTAAATCAATCTAATTCGATCTATAATTTAATCTAAAAATTTTTATGTACTCTTTTTTAGTACGAATTGAACAAACATATCTATTTTAATATCCTCTACCAACTTTTTTAATTATTAATTGCATGCTAAAAGTTTGGATTATTGATATTATTAATATTTTTTATTATTTTTAAAAATATATTTTTGTATTTACAAATACATATATCTCTACAGTGTGAACAAGATAATTTTTCATGTATCTTGTTAATATGGGAGACTGACGTATTTTCGTAATAATTTTTAAAATTATTTATTTTAGTAATTATTGAATATATTTAATTTATTTAAAGGAGTAAAGTATTGTTTTTGTCCCCAACGTTTGGGGTAAATCCTATTTGTGTCCCTAACGTTTAAATCGTCCTATTTGTATCCCTAACGTTTGTAAAAGTGATTCACTGCCGTCAATTACACATTATGAACGCCTTAGTTTGAGTTTTAAAAATCTCTTCTTGATGTTAGAATACAAATGTCTGAGATAAAATCGATGATCCATTCCGAAAAATAGCTCATCAAAAGTTGAAACTAATTCCTACAATATTTACATAATTCACTTTTCTAGGGATATAATTGAATCTAAACACAAATAGTGGGTATAATATTAAAATCGAACACATCCAAGTGAGATCTAATTGAGAATGAATACATCCAAGTGAGAATAATTTAAAAATTATTTGTTAGTATAATCGATAGTAGGATAACATGGAATCACTTTTATAAACGTTAGTGATACAAATAGGACGATTTAAACGTTAGGGACATAAATAGGACTTACCCCAAACGTTGGGAACAAAAACGATACTTTACTCTATTTAAAGTGAAAACTCAGGTGCAGTCGACTTCACGTGCAGTAATCATCTAACGGCTCTCAGTTATCAACTTTACGTGAAGTCAATTGCACATAAATTTTCACCTTTATTTAAATAAAAAATCCGTCCACATTACACTTGTCTATTTATCTGACATACATCAACCTTTTATAATTTACCTATTTCAATATGAAATACCAAAAATACCTCTCCTTCTCTTCTACTTGCACAGAATTCTCACTTTCTTTGTTATTTGTTCATATAGACTAAACAAGAATCATTCTGACCACAAACTCCAACTGAAGCAATCCAACAAATAAATTAATACTATCTTTCATAACTAAAATTAATAAATTATTCAATAAATTAAAAACATTAGCCACATTCAGCAATAAACATTTAAAAGGTGACACTAAATTAATCATCAACAACACTATATCTAAATTCAATAATTATCATTCAGCAATTACAATACAAAACATTAAAAACAGCAGATAACAACACCATTCAACAAAACAGTGATAACACTAAATTAAAAATAAATTAAATTTTAGAAATTATACAGAGCATTAGCAAAGCAAAAAAAAGAACATTAGCAACATTAGCAACATTATTTAAACAAAAATTATAGAAATTAAAAAAAAAAGAAGAACCAAATATTCAGTAACCAAAGTCATGAGTAACCAAAACAAAATTAAAAAAAAGAAACAAAGCACGGCCACTCACCTTCACAAATAGGTGAATGGCTTCAGCTTGCACATTTGGTTTTTCTTTTTTTGTTTAACATAAAGTATGTCATTTTCAATCAGTCCGGTCTAGCAATTTTTAAACGGTTCTTTAATCAGTGGTTATTAACAGTGGATCGGACCATTTTCATTGTCGATTTTCGATTGAACCGATTCAACCGGCTAATCCGATCCAATTTTTAAAACCATAAGTATATCTAAATATTTATTAGGGAAAAAGATAGATAGGTCCCTGACTTTTTAAATTTTTGACAAATACATCTCTGACAAAATTTAAATACAAAAAACCCTGACTTTAACAAACCAAGGACAATTTAATCCTTCTGTCTATTTGCCTCTCATACACCAAACGAAACTGGCTGATGGGGATGAAACGGTGTTTAGGTGTCCGTTACGGTGCCACACTGGAAGGGGAATAAAGTTCGAAGAATAAATAGGTTCTTGAGAATTTAGTTCATTATGCTTCTATTATGAGAATTTAGTTTATAAAATTATGCTTGTATTTTGAAATCTAGTTAACTTGTTGTATTCTACAATTTAGATTATTTGTATTAAAATTGTAGAAATTGGGCTTGTTCCGTTTCTACTTTTTTTCTTAAATTGCATTAGTTCAGTTTTCTCACATTAGTTAGTATTAGTTAGAATTAGTGCATTTGTGTATTATATTAGAATTTGTTAAATTACATTAGTTCGGTTTTCATCATACCAGTGCCATTAGTTAGCATCAGTTCATTTATGCATTAAGTTAGCATTAGTTCACTTGTGCATCATTCATGTATTAAGTTAGCATTAATGCATTTGTGTATTATATTAGAACTAGTATTTTTAGCCGTAATAGCATTACAGGAATAAAAAAATTTTAAAATTATAGTTTACTTTGTTCTCACAGTATAAATTATGCATGACACAAAAGATTTATAAAATCAAACTACTTTTACAAAAAAGTCGTAAATTGACAAAAATTTCTGGCTAAGAAGACCAAAATATCTGTAGATAAAAAATTAAATAATAAGATTTGTAGTTATTATTTTTATATAAAAAGGTCTTATTTTTTTGTTAATAATTAATTTTAACATTCGTTATCTAAAATTTAAAATAATTTAACATGTATACTTTTACATTTAAAATATTTTAATTGTAAAAAAATATCGGATGTCATATTTTGATTTGTCAAATTACTAATATAAAATATAAATTATATATAGAGTAAAAATAGTAGAGAGAAAGAGAAAAATTGAGAGAGGTAGATGAGAGAATTTAAGAAGAGAGTTTATTAATTTTGAAAAGAAAATATTTTCTCTCAATTTTAATAAGAGTGTCATGTGACACATTTGATTATTAAATTAGATAGTAATATATAATACATAATATAGGTATATTTTAATTAGATAGAAATATATGATACATATAGAAGCATAATGAACTATAAATTTTCAAGGACCTATTTGTCCTTCGAACTTTATTTGCAAAATGACGTCAATGACTTATTTGTCCTTCAAACTTTATTCCCCTTTCAGCGTGACACCGCAACAGACATCTAAATACCGTTTCATCCACATCAGCCAATTCTGTTTGGTGTATGAGAGACAAATAGACAGAATGATTAAATTGTCCTCCATTTATTAAAGTCAAGAACTTTTTTATATTTAAATTTTATCAGAAATATATCTGTTAAAAATTTAAAAAATTAAAGAACTATCTGTCTTTTTTCTTATTTGTTATAAAATATTATGCTATACCCTTATACATTGTTTCATTATTTCATTCTGAATATTCTAATAAATGTTAATTGATCCTAATATATTCTAACGCTAATAATTCATGCCATTCATTTTTGTAAGCATATCCTTAGAGCTAGCCACAAATTACATAAACACCATAGTTAATTAGCCACCAGCAAATTCTTTCAATGATACAAAGAAGGTTAAGATCAATCATAGACTCTCAATCGTACTAAAAGAAAATTCAGAAGAATGTACAGGCCCTCCAATTATATGGCAAGATAACCAAAAAATAAAAATTCAAGTACACTAATATAAATATCTAAAAGGAGACTCAAGTTATCTAAAGAAGGAGGCTGGATTATGATGAATTAACTCAAAAAATTAAGGGATAATTACA
>NC_029775.3:20489747-20490404 GCF_000817695.3 Arachis duranensis
ACTACAAAGTGTTGCACAAGTTATTATTTAGTTTCATAGATTCTCCAGAAATGAGAGGGTTGCCAAACCAGCAGCCCAAACATCATTATCTAGAACATGCTCTTGAGGAGAGTGACTTATTCCTCCGCGACACCGCACAAACAGCATCCCAACCTGTTCATAACAATTCTCAGAATGAAGGGTTTATCTGAAAGCAACGGTTAAACAGATAGACAACGAAAATTTGAATCGAAAATGTAAGATACTTCAATATTTTAGTGAGAAAGAAATAGTAACCTTTGTTAAATGAGACATAGCCATTGCATCATGGCCTGCTCCACTCATCAATGTTGGAACTTCATCCTGAATGTCACCCTCCATCCTCTTTAGTGCAGAATATGCTGCGGATTTGAGCTGCGAACTTAGCTCAGAATCACAAATCACAGCACCTGCATCATGCTGCAATGAAAATAGCAAGCAAAGTCATTGATTATAAGAATATGCTTTGATAAGGCATGTTCAATTTCTTGCTTTTATTTTCGCCTTTTTACTTCGGAAAATCTTGAACATACATAACACTACCAAAAGGGACTGTAAGTTATTGATTACAAACTATTTTGAAGCTACAATAAGTTACTCAAAACATGTTCTATTCAATAAAAGACATGTTCTATTCAA
>NC_029775.3:20490423-20500021 GCF_000817695.3 Arachis duranensis
AAACTAAAAGAACTGTACCTTATGTTCAATATTGCAGGAAACGGAGCGCTTATCGCATATTTGATACATTCTTTTTGATAAATCATAGATAACAGCCTCGCGTCCAAGGTCATCAATTGCTCGAATGTCCACAGTATATGTAACCTGCAAGAAATCAGTATAGTAATCATGAGTATTGAATCTGAAAAACAAGCAGAGAAGGAAGAATAACTGAGATATTCAAGTCTCTTACCTGGCCTGGAATGACATTACTAGCACTCGGCCATGTTGATATCTCTCCAACTGTACAAACAAGTGAACTCGAAAGTGATTTCACCGTAGAATCACTGCAATGATCATCATAAGAAAGGAATTCTTCTGGGTTCTTGCAGAGGTTTTCCATAACTACTATTAATTCAGCAGCAGCAGCCATAGGATCTTGGCGCATGGACATCGGTACAGTCCCGGCATGACCCTGTGATCCTCTAACAGTAACCTGCAAAGTTTGTTATTTCTTACATCAACATATATGTAGTGATATACAGCAACTACAAGTAAAACTGACCAACATTAATCTTGTATTACACTCCCTTCGTTCCCTTTTAACTGTCACTAAAAATTTGATCCACTGATCCGAGAACTTACCAAATTTTCACAGATACCAGATAAAAGGTACAGAGAGAGTAATACTTTTCTAGTGAACAGATTTGAGACAAAAATCCAGGCGGAATTCCTATTGGTTACCTTCAATCTGGTCTGGCCAGCTATGCCTTTAACCACACCAAGTGGAAAACCCTTCTGTTCTAGCACAGGCCCCTGTTCAATGTGAATCTGCAGCATTTAAAAACCAATAAAATTGTCAATTTTCCAGTAGCCATATCTCTGAAACGTTCTACATAGCTGAAGAGTGCAAATGTTTGTTATATACCTCAACATAGCCCCAAACAGATTTTGGATCATACTTGAGCTGTAACAAACTTTCCTCTGTAATTTCTATAGAATTCTCCTTGAGAACATCTTTTATCATTGCATCCCTGGAAAAGTTTCCACTAGTAAATGAAATGGTACTGATTATAAGGAAATTTTAGTATAGCTATAGTCAGAAGTTTCCGAAATGATACCTCTTATCAGATATCTCCAATGTTGTAGCAGGTAAAATGCCGGCTATAGCGCCACTACCCAAGAAAGTAGTTTGAAACCTCACTCCTTCTTCATCACAAAATGCAATCACCTGTTAGGACAGGAATAACAGATCATCAAAAAAATAGTCCCATAGCACAGAAATTTATATGTACATTTATTTCACAATCTCTTTTTTCCAATGCTCATCATTATTATCAAGAAAATAAACCAATGAGAAGAACACAAACTAGCACTATTGTGTTGTACTTAATGTAGTAAACAAATTACGGTTAGTGGAACTACCAAACATAAATCACTTTTACTTTAAAAATCAATTCTATGTTGATAACATAATTTAATCAATCAAAGTCTTATATGATATCAGTAACTTATCTGACCTCAACAGGGCGCTTTAGCTTTTCCAGCTTTCCATTGACTTTCAAAGCCTTTAGTGCAGATATTGCTGATACTATTCCTAGTGATCCATCAAACATGCCAGCATCCACAACAGTATCCTACACAAAATAAGCATCAACAACATTATACATCAGCTTTCAAAGGAAGAGTTCAACTTAATTTGAAATTATTTTTGTGGATATAGATTCCTCACCATGTGAGATCCAATCAATAAGGCCTCGGCATTTGGATTCGCACCTTCAACTCGGCCGTGTACGTTTCCCATTTGGTCCACCCAACTGGAATAAAGCATAAGCATCAGTGAAGCTCTCAGAAAAGCTATTCAGATTTGAGGAAGTTAGAATGCTAACGTTCTCAAACCAGCGTCCTCCATCCACTCGCGGATAACGTTGATTGCTCTCATAGATGCAGGACTCAAGAATGTTCTCTCCAGATAGCCATTACCATCACTCACCTGTTCATCCAACAATAACATTAGATATTCAAGAATAAGCCATTTCACAGTATCCCTTTTATCTGTCAAGTCACCATCACTGTTTAGTACATTGTTAGATAAATCATAAATATATCTTGTGGCAATAACAGATAAAAGAGAACAGAAAAAAGTAATTAATTTTGCAGGTCAAGATAGATCTCAAATTCATTGAAGTGCATGACAAAACAAAACCCCTTTTATTTAGATTGTGGAACGCGGCAGGTTTATGACAATGTTATGCTTTGATACAGATAGAAATTGAAGTTAGCATGGTTAGCCTCTTGCTGAAACCATGGTTTTGGAGTTCCAAACAGACATCCAAACATGTTTATTAGTCCAAAAAGATATATGCAGACTCCAGTGATTGTAAGTAGTTATCCAATGATGCATTTTATTGCATGGCTTTTGGACTGAAGCATTGCAGTGAAGAACAGATACTCACCTCTTGCATTATAAGTTGAGTAGAAAATTTTCTTGGAAAATTATGAGAGAGAATTATGTACCTTTCCAAGCTGATAGAGTCTCCCCACTGCCTCATCTCGTAGAATCTGTGGAAACAAATCACCTTGTTTTTCTAAATCTCCAGTTTCATTACCTAATAATCATTTCAAGTAAAAGTATACTTAGCATGTCCAAGCAGTTCACAGCCATAACGGGGAGAAAAAAGAACAAAGAAACACAATTTTGTGCTTCCTGTTTAATTTTCTCCTCTTTTGAATAAAAAATAAAAGATGTTCTGAACAAGAAATATCCAGAATCTTCTAGAACTAGCTTTTGTCTTTTTGGTTTCTCATTACATCTCTCAGCCTAACAGGTCAAAGACTAATTCACCGCAAATCTAAACTCCACTTAAGGGTTGCCAATGGATTACTCCATACACAAGGTGGATTCGAACACCCGGCCCTTACTTAATTCGATGAGTGACCGCTCGAACAGCCCAAGTCGGTACTGTGGTTAAAACTCTTAACATTACCAACACTGGTTGTGATAATATTTTAGTTGGATTGCTGATTACTCATATAGAGACTAGAGTGACTCATGTTCTTCAATTTCTTTGATCTTCCCCTCCTCTCTTCACATAATAATTTTCTTTCTTGTTTGTGTTTGCTAGCTCAGATTTAATTAAACGTGACGCCACCAGAAAAGAAAAGTGACAAACTCAACCGTGAAACAACGCTGAGGTGGCGTTTATTCCGGTTTATGCTTTATGCTTTGCTCTCATACTCTCACGTTAATTACATCGGAATCTGAGACCGAAAAAAGAGATCTTGTTCTACCTTCTAACTTGTAACACTTTGGCGAAAAGAAGAAAAAAATTACTTGGATCTTAAAAAGGTGTCTTTTCATCCAAGAACCAAAACTTCACCATCTCTTTATGTTTTCATTTATTCATTCGTGTTAATGAATTATAGAAAAATGAAAAAATAAACAAGAGAAGGAATAATAATATTTACCAGAAAACGTTGAAGCGCATGCAGGAGGAGGAGCTGACAAGAGAAAGAAGAAGAAGAAACAAGAGTGAAGAAAAGTGAACGTGAACGCGTGATGTTGATGGTGGTGGTGGTGGTGGTGGTGGTGGTGGTGGTTAGGCTTGAAACATTTATGAAAGGAAGCAGCGGTGGAAGAACTCATAGTGATAAGTATATGGTAGTGGTGGCTTTTGGCTTCTGGAGAGGATTATCGTCCCTTTGAGTTTTTGTTTCTTGGGTGGACCAAATAAAAGAAAAGAAGATGCAAAAGCAAAGCTTGATTGAGAGAAAGAGGAACTTGTGAATCTGAATAAACAAAGGGAATAATAATGGATCCGGAATCTTGTGGTGATTACTGATTAATTGGTGGCGGCTATAAAAACAGAAACCCGTGACATGCACGAGCGGGATGAGTGCCCTCTCTTTTCACTGCGTCTGTGGACCCTACACAAGTGGCGCTGCTGCATTTTCCCTCATGTTTCTTTCTTTCTTTTCTTTCTTTCTACCCCCAACTCTACTACATATAACTACTTGCAATCTTGCACCCAGTTTTAGTTGAGCCTGTGTGTGTGTGGTGGTAAAAAAGAGAAGAAAACCCTACATTCTATGTATCGAAATTATTTTGCATTATTATCATTGCAAGGCAAATCAAGGAGTAGCGAACAGTGATACATAGTTAGTTCGCTGTGTTTCTATCATATAAGTGTTGCTTAAGTTACGTGCGCTATCCTTCTCCTCATTTCTTTATATCTATCCCAAACTCTTTTTGATTGGTCTAATTTCAATAATGTTAACGAAAAATTATATCTCTAATTAAAAAATAAATATTATTACTCCCACGACACATACTATTTTAGTTAAACTATTTTGTCTTACACGTCTATTTTTCTTTCTTAATTTTTTTTGTTTTATTATCTTACATTATTTATTAGTAAATTACTATTCTTTTGTTCTAAAAATATTCCACAATTTCAAAATAATTGTCAATTTAAAATACATCAGTTTGTCCAATTTTTTTCCCACATCATAGGATTGAATTTCATTGCTTCAGTCTTTTAAAAAGAATCATCGTCAATTAATCTTTATACTACTTATACAAATATAAATTAATTCTGTGTTACTATATAATACATATATACAAACAAAAAAGAAGATCCACGAATATAACTTCAATTATAAGCTAATCACTATTATAAGCTAATTTCATGAAAATATTTGGGGGAGGGGAAAATAAATAAATATTAACCTTTTATTATTTTCCCCTTACATAAAAAACTGTAATTTTCTATTAAATTACTATTTTCATATAGTATACAATATACATACATGTTTTGGTTAAGACAAATAGTTAACTAAAATATTATTATGCTCTCCCTGTATATAAATCGTTGGTATATTGTTGGTTTCATATTTCAATGGTCATTATGCCGTAAATAATCATGGTGAATGAAATAGTTTTTAATTTCTTTACTAATTAAAAAGCATGAAACAAAAAGATTTAATTTTCAACGATTTATTCTTATTGTTTCCTCATAAATTGTGGTACTAGCATATACAGGTTTTATATTTTTCTGTAAAACTTATAGATATAATATTTATCATGTAATAAATTAGTTAGTTTAGTTCCAATTTCTTTAAAGTAGTTGAAAGTTAATTAATTTTGTTAGAGTGCTACTAACAAATTCTCCTCCAAATATTTATGTTTTCGTAATCTCCGTTTTTTTCTAGCACAATTTTCTCATCTTCCATTTTTTCCTCTTCTCATGAGCTCAAACAAAGAGTTTAATGAGAACTTGCTTCACATTGTTGCTTTACTTTTTTCTATTAATAGAAAGAAGTTTCGATTAGTGAAATCTAAAAAAAAAATTTGAATCTTCTTCAATCTTTTCAAGATTCATCGATCCTCATCAATGGTTGATCCGTTTGCACTTTTAACAACAGATCAACCTAGCTTGATCTTGATAACTTAGCAGCTCACTAAAAAAAATTACCATCCATGTAGTCGAGCCATAAAAAAGGCACTCAATGCAAAGAAAAAGTTAGGAGTCATCAATGGTACAATTCCACAACTTGACCAGTAGTAGATATCGAACAATTCAAAAATTGACAGTATATAAATGACATTATAAGTACTTGAATCCTCAATTCAGATTCCAAAAAAAATTACAACTTCACTTGTATATGCCGATTCCGTAGAAAAATTGTGGAACGATATTAAAGATATAGATTTGAGCATGGCAATGGACCTCGAATATTTGAACTCGAGAGAATTTATGAATCTGAACTAAGGTGCCATGATTGATTCCCAATACTTTACAAGAATCAAAGTGTTATGGAAAGAACTTGGTTCATATTATCCAGTGTAGTGCAATTATGGCGATGCACGCCTAATGCAAGATTTTTTTTTATCAGAATATGTACACTGTTTTATCATGGGATTTGATGAATTTTTTTTCCAAATCTTTCTTATGGAACCCCTATCAGTTGTAAGACTCCGGATTCTGAAAAGTTATTGATAAATTATTTATAATCTATTATATTTAATTACGATTATAATTTTTAGAGATTTTCGTATGCAAGAAGAGTAATTCTCATTTATAATTTAGAGTTTTTGTAATTGAAAAATAATAAATATTTTTATATGTCTTAATTTTTAATATCTGGATTTTTAATCTTATTTTATAAATAAAAGAGAATTAATTTACTTATCTCTAATTTCTATTAAATTAGCATTTGAATGAAAATAATTTACAAATTGAAATCGAAAGGTATTTTAAAGATAGAAATCTTATATATTCCTCTTCTGTTTAAAAGATGTTTTGTGTGGTATTAGTTATTTTTTTCCTCACCTTCATCCTTACAAGTTTTTATAAGAGGAATAGAAATTTGGTTATGTAATGCTTGTAAAATCAACAATGTGCGTACGTGCGTGCGTGCGTGTGTTGTAATCTGTATTGAAAGTATGGATGCATGTTTTGAAAAATACGTGTTAAGTTTAAACAGACTCATATTTTAGTATTAAATATTTTAAGAGTCGTCGTAATATCCGACCTATCAGAGTGGCGCAGCCGGAAGCGTGACATTTTAATAGTTAGGGTGTTACACCAATCATAAACAAGGTCTTCTCCCTTGTGTGGTACAAGAGGAGAAGCCTTGATCCATTGGTATTAACACGCTCCTAAATCAGATTACTGTTTTGACCAAGAGTCAACCTCAACAACAACAATTCCATGACAAAGGTAGAGGACGACAGAGAAGAGACAAGCAAATGTATTCTCATTGTGGTCTTTTTGGTCACGCAATAAAAAAATATTATAAAATTCATGGGTTTCCTCCCACATATGGAAGAGGTCGCGGCACAAAAGCTTCAATTCACCATGTAGCATCGATCTTAGAAGCAAGTTCCTCATTGAATCTGGATCAAAATAAGATACAACAGCTCATTGCTATACTTAGCAGCCACAAAATTCAAGATTCACCTTTAATGAAGTTTACTTAAGTAACCACACCTGCAGGTATAATCCTCAACTCATCACTATCAAGAACTTCAATGCCTAAAAATTGTTGGATACTGAATAATGAAGCAATGATCCACATTGCTTGTGATATCAATCTGTTTTCAAACATTCATACCTCCAACCAATATTCAGTAATACTCCCAAATGGTCTAGAGTTCAAAGCCAAATTTAATACATAGGTTCAGTCATCATTAGTCTTGAAATCACACTACAAAATATATTCTTTATGTCCAAAAATTTCATATTAATTTGCTGTCAGTTTCTTCTTTTTTATGCAACACACCAATTACAATCATAATTAGGCACAAATTTTTTCATATTCAGGATCCCAGGTCATCGAAGAAGATTGGGAATGGTAAGTTAAGCAATGGACTCTACATGTACTTTTTTATCTTTGGCACTTTCGCTTTGGTTATGCATCTAATAAAATTTTAAAAATTTTGTCTTTACCAAATAAATCATCTTTTAATTCTGATTCTAATTGTTCAATTTGCCTCTTATGAGAGACCAGCTTATGAGAGGCTCAAAGTCTTTAGTTGTCTTGTGTATGCAGCCACAAACTCTGGTGGAAGACCAAAATTTGATGCAAGAGTTGATCCTTGTGTCCTCATTGATTATCCGCTCGGGTACAAAGGATATAGATTGTACAACTTGAAATTAAAGCATCTAATCATTTCAAGAGATGTGACATTTCATGAGTCCATCTTTTTCTTCACCAACTCAATAAACCCACGATTACATCTTGACCTGTTCAATAACACTGTCCTTCCAAGAGCCACAGAAGACTACTATCCCAACACTCTACAACCTCTAACAACACCCACACCCACACCTACCAACCTCACTGTCCCAGACAATTTAGACCCTCCAAACCTTTCTCATAACCAAGTCACTGCACTCTCAGAGCTGCAAGACACCTAACACCTTCAAAAATCAATAAGAAACCATCAAACATCAGCCTACCTGATGTGCGTCATACCACAACCCTTTATCCTATCTCAAACCATATCAACACCCACAGATTCAATAATTCTTATCACAACATCATTGTACATGTCATCAAAATTCCTGAACTAAAATTTTTTCACCAAGCCATCAGACATAAAGAATGGAAATAAGTTATGGATGAAGAGCTCAAAGTCTTAGAAAAAAAATCATACTTGGCAATTAGTTTTTCTACCACCCAATAAACACTCACTTGGGTGCAAATGGGTATACAAATTCAACCTTAAAGTCGATGGCACTCTAGATAGATACAAAGCTCGCTTGGTTCCCAAAAGGTACACACAACAAGCTAGGATTGATTTCAAAGACACATTCAACCTAATTACAAAGATTTCCATAGTGAAAATACTATTAAGCATAGCAGCGGCCAAGAGCTAGAACCTTTTGCAATTGGATATTAAAAATGCAATTAGAAACATTGAGCTTTTCGAAGAGGTGTATATGAAAGTCCCACTTGACAATTCCAGAGAAATCAATTATTAGTATGCAAGTTAACCAAATCCTTATATGGCTTAAGATAAGCCTTACGTCAGTGAATAAGTTTTGTGCAACATTGGTTCATCATGGATTCAAACAGTACAAAAATGACTATTTCTTATTTGCTTTCGATGAAGCAGCCACATTTGCATTCTTCTTAGTTTATGTGGATAACATCATCATTGCTAGGCCAGACAGTACCTTGATCAAGAAGGTTAAAGACACACTCAGCAAAATTTTCAAGCTTAAGGTTCTTAAGGATCTAAAGTTCTTTCTTGGCCTAGAACTTGCAAAATCTAGCAAAGAAATATTCCTCTCCCCAGCATAAATACATATTTTCCTTACTTGAATACATGTATTTTTTGGGTTGTAAGTCTGCTTCTTCTCCGATGGATGCTAATTCTAAGCTAGTGCTTCAGAAAGGGAGATATTAGCCGATCCCTCTACTTATTGCAAACTTATAGGAAGGCTAATGTAACTCACAATATCTAAATCAGATATCACTTCAAAGTAGTCCCTGGCCAAGGTATCTTATTTTTAGCTACAAATAAATTCAATCTCTCGGTCTATGCTGATGCAGATTAGAGAAGTTGCATAGACACAAAAAGATCAACTACTCGATATTGTACTTTTTTTGAAAATTCATTGATCTCATAAAAAAACAACAAGAAGATGGTGGTATTAAGAAGCTCTATTAAAACAGAATACAGAGCAATTGTAAATGCAACATGTGAAATTGTGTGATTGATTAAGTTTCTCACTTTTGTTGATATTCACATTAACTCAGTTATGCTGTTCTGTGACAACATCTCAGCACTTCACATAGCTACCAATCTTATCTTATATGAGCGGTCTAAATACATAGAATTGGACTGCCATTTTATTTAGGAGAGTAAAATTGTTAAACTGCTACACATTTTCAGCAAATATTAATTAATAGATATTCTCACAAAGGTACATTTCTCTCTTCAATTTCAATTCTTCATAATCAAGTTAGACATATATGACATATATGCTCCACAGAAAATATATTACTATATTAACATATAGATAACATATTTATCATGTAATAAATTAGTTAGTTTAATTTTAATTAATTAAAAATAGTTAAAAGTTAGTTAATTCTATTAGAATTT
>NC_029775.3:20500078-20501832 GCF_000817695.3 Arachis duranensis
TCTCTCTTCTAAAATTAAAATTTATATAAATATAAAAAGGACAAAAATATAATCGTTACAAATTTAAGACAGTATGATAATATAATAGTTTAATAGGTTAGTACTTTTTTTATCTCTAAGATTTGAAGTAAAAATTAAAATTGTTTCCGACCTTTTTTCCTATTAAAATCATCCTCAACGTTATAAAATTGTCCTTTTCTACCTCAATTTTATTTTTTTGACCAAATTACCCTTAACAAATAATAAAAATAATACTAAAAAACAAAAACAAAAAGTCCCCCCAAACCCTACCCCCATCCCGATATCTCTTTCTTGTTCCCTCTCCATCCTGTTATCCTTTTTCAAAACTCCAATTCTTTTTTTCTCCTTAAACCAAAAAATCCTATTTACCTCACCATTAACTTCAGTATCATTATCATCATCGTTACGTATCTCTCTTTCTCTCCCTTTCGTCATTGCCATCACCACGGCCACCATAACCATCACCACTGTCCCCATAACCATCACACCTTCTTTATCTCTATTACCTATTCATCATCCTAAAATACTATTACCCACCCACAAACTAAATTCAACAATAGCAATAATCAAATTCAGCAACAATAAATTTAGTAATTTCAACAACAACCACAAAATAAATCAACAGAAATTTTACATTTAACAACAATTCAACAATCATCAACTACAACTTCAGATCCAAAATCAGCAACAACAGAAATTAAAAAAATTAAAAAAAAAGAAATAATGTTTATGTTCTTCAAAAGTTAAAATAAATAAATAAAAGAAGAACGAAAAGAGGAGGAAAGAAGTGACGGTACGAGAACCTACTACTGTTGGCGCTGTTGCAGCTGTGGGTGATGGAGCTCGATGCCGATCTTGATCCGACTCACGGCCCGTGTGATCTTGCGCGTCCCAAAATTCTCACCTCTGCAAGGAGACTCATGGTTGAAGAGGATGCTGTTGCAGGCGAAGATCCCGTAAGCCTCGCGGTAATTGACAGTGTACCAGTGCATCGCGCACTTGGATGCAGCATAAGAGTAATTTGGTCAAAAAAAATAAAATTGAAGTAGAAAATGACGATTTCATAATGTTTTGTAATGTTGAGGATGATTTTAATAGGAAAAAAAGGTCGAGAACGATTTTTATTTTCACCTCTGATTATAAAGAAAAAAAGTATTTAACCCTAATTTAATTGATTTAAATAAATAAATTATTTTAAAAAAATGAATTCAATTCACAATCAAATGTACATAATTTAATTTTTAAATTCAAATTAAAAGGAATTGTAGCCTCACACGGGCAGATTATTTAGAGGGGTGAGTGCGAGCCATGGCCCTTTAGAAAATTTTAAAATTTTTATTATTATATGATAATACTTTTAACTTTAAAATTGAATTGTTAATTTAGGGGTTAAGTAAAATATTTTTTAATTTGTTTCGTGATCTGAGTTCAAATCTCAATTATTACATTTTGAATATTGATAATGTATTATATTTTTTTAGGTCAACCATTTTGGTAAATAATCTTTTTAATTGTTTCTTCTATTTTTTATTTTTTTAATTAACTTTTTATTTTGATAAATTTTTTTTTTAATCGTTCCGTCTATCTTTTTTTTATTTTTTTCTCTTAATTTTTGAATCTATTATTGTATAAAAAATACTTTAATTTTATAATAAAATCTAATTGAATAGTTAAAAAGTATATACATAAAAATTAAATTATTTCAATATTTATTTATTTTCTTATGATATTAA
>NC_029775.3:20501891-20503896 GCF_000817695.3 Arachis duranensis
ATTAATATTTTTATTAAAAATAATAATAAAAATCAATATCATCAATTATATAATATAATATTTAATTATATAAATATTTAATTTTTGGCCTCCTCTTTCAAAAATTTATGAATTCGCCTCTAATTTCACATGTATAAAATTTATTAATTTCATATTTTGGTCAATATAAAACTTAAAATAATACAGATCACTATCAAATTAAGAGTTATATTCTTATAGCAACAGAGAAATATATGAGCATACATATATATCTTTTAAGACACGTTTTAACAAATTATCAATTGTATACATTTTCTTATATTATCATATATTGAATTATTAAAAGATCACTTTATTAATATAAAAGTGATTTGTCTTTTTTCTATGTCATTTTAGAGAGAATCTATTTCAAAAGAGTATTCCTATCCCCAAAAGGTTATCAAAAGGGGTTACTTCATAAATCTAGACTTTGCCACAACATTGTCTAATAATGCGCACATCATATTTAATTGATTAAACTTTACCATAATTTATTGTAATTAATTCCAATATGAATTCATGTTAACATGCATCGTGATGCGTACCCCACTACGGTGTGATTATTTATCTGTCTTTTTCTCCAGATATTCTTGGACCTACAAGACCAAACCACAATAAATGATGTTGTTATTTATGGTTATTTAATTGAATAAAGAACAAACCTCACCTAGTAACGTCCTCTTTATTCATTTGTTTGTTGCTTCAATTCAATATTGACTGCATTCCAAGTGCTACATGTCATGGACCCCGTAGATCCTATGAAAGTCACTGATTACAATATATTATAAGCAAATTTGTCTACAAAATCTATCTAACCTTATTTTATGGGCACTTTAATTTGGTCATCATAATTTAAAACATGTAAAATGATTTTTAATATTTTCAAATGTGCGTATTATTTGTTACACACTTACAGTGTAATAATATTCTTTTAAAAAAATTGCATGACAAGACTCTAAAATCTCATTAGAAAACATCTCACATTATATTGGTATCAATAATCATTCTTAAACATTTTTTACTAAGAAATGTTATATTTTTTATTAATTAAATAAATTTTAATTTTTATTTGTTATATTTTATATCAATAATATATATTTAAAATTCAAAATATTTAATTTTATATTTTTTATTTTTAATAACAAGTTAATTTTCAAAGAGCCTTATACTTTTTATTTTTTTCTAAAACTAACATTCGCCAATATCAAATGCCCATAAGTTAAATTTGAGGAAGTTTTTCAAAAGAAAATACTATTTATACACACAATTTTCGGACTGCATCTTATAGCTATTCTTTTTTTTTTCGTATTTTTTTTATCTTTGTCAAATTTTTTTAATAATGTTAGAGAGCTAATATTAGCACTACAAGGGAACTGGCACCACAAGGGAACTGGAAATTTGCGGCAAATTTTAAAGGAATTTGCGATGGTTTAAAACCGTCGCAAAACAAATTATCAACGCTTCAAGAAATGTTGCAGTATGGGGCATGGAAATTTGATTTTGCGGCGGTTCTGATTAACTGCTGGTACAACCGCAGCGAAATCTTTGGAATAGCGTCGATTGATTTATATAAACCGCCGCTATTTAGCCAACCTTAAATTCGACGGCATTTTTCCGATAGTTATGAACTGCTGCTATTTGTTGGCAATTGTATTTTTTAAAATTTATTTAGCGATGGTTAGAAACCGTCGCTATCTAATATTCAATATTTTTAAATTTATTTTCGGCTATTTTGTAATCGCCACTATTTGCTCGGCTAAATGGTTGCAAAAATACTGTATTTTGCACCAGCAATCAACGCTTTCTTTAATATTGAGGGTGAGAATCGAAACAATCCCTCATCTAATTTTCGATTTAGAATCGTCCTTAATATTACATTTCATTTTAAAATCGTCATTTTTAATTAATTTTTTTTATAAATGACAAAATTACGCTTGTTTATAAATAGTTCTTTTAAAAAAAATATATATAACAAAAAAACGAAAAG
>NC_029775.3:20503997-20538078 GCF_000817695.3 Arachis duranensis
TTCTGCTTCTTGCTTCGATTTCTGTTTCTGCTTCGTCTTCTACTTCTTTTGGGTTTGCTTGAGTGCTTCTGCTTCTGCATCTTCTGCTTCATCTTCTACTTTCTGCCTCTGTTTGAGTGCTTCTGCTTCTTCTGGGTTCTGCATCTTCTGGGTTCTTCTTCCTTTTCATTATTGTATGTTGATTTGTTGAATCTGATTTTGATTTGTTGAATATGGATTTGAATAATGGATTTGTTCATCATAATCCCTAATTTCCTAATCTGGTTTTGTTGGTTTTGTTCTTGTTATTATTTTTTTATTTTTGCTTCTTCTTCTTGGTTTTGTGCTTGAGCTTTTGCATCTCTTTTGTATTGATTTTTTATGCTTTCTGTTTCTTCTTGTGTTGGTGCTGGTGCTGGTGCTGGTAAAGATGTTGGTAGTGGTGAGGGTATTTTTGTTCAAAAAAAATTAAAAGAACGATTTTAATACGAAAAGAACGTTAAGAACGATTTCTAAATCGAAAATTAAATGAGGAATAGTTTCGATTCTCACCCTCAATGTTAGGGACCAAAACAATACTTACTCCCTTTTTATTTTCTCTAAAACTAGCATTCGCCAATATCAAATGCCATAAGTTAAATTTGAGGAAGTTTTCAAAAGAAAATACTATTTATACACACAATTTTCGGACTGCATCTTATAGCTATTCTTTCTTTTTTTTCTTTCATACTTTTTTTTACCTTTGTCAAATTTTTTTAATAATGTTAGAGAGCTAATATTAGCACTACAAGGGAACTGGCATTAAAAGGGAACTGGAATTTTGCGGCGAATTTTAAAGGGATTTGCAGTGGTTTAAAATCGTCGCAAAATAAATTACCAGCGCTTCAAGAAACGTTGCAGTATGGGGCATAAAAATTTGATTTTGCGGCGGTTCCGATGAATCGCTGGCACAACCGCAGCGAAATCCTTGGAATAGCGTCGGTTGATTTATATAAACCGCCGCTATTTAGCCAACCTTAAATTCGACGGCATTTTTTCGATGGTTATGAACTGCTGCAATTTTTTACAATTGTATTTTTTAAAATTTATTTAGCGATAGTTAGAAACCGTCGCTATCTAATATTCAATATTTTTAAATTTATTTTCGGCTATTTTGTAACCGCCACTATTTGCTCGGCTAAATGGTCGCAAAAATACTGTATTTTGCACTAGCAATCAACGCTTTCTTTAATTTGAATGTACTAAGTATTATTTTTTTGTTTTTTTTGTTATTTTTGGAATTTTTCTTAATATTATAAATCTTAATTATTTTGTATCTGAAAAAATAAATTGATGGGTAAACGGCATTAGCAAAACTATAAATCAAATTCATATATTTAAATGGTCGCAAAATGGTCGGCTAAATGGTCGCAAATGGTCGGCTAAACGACTATTTTGTAACCGCCACTATTTGCTCGGCTAAATGGTCGCAAAAATACTGTATTTTGCACCAGCAATCAACGCTTTCTTTAATTTGAATGTACTAAGTATTATTTTTTGTTTTTTTTGTTATTTTTGAAATTTTTCTTAATATTATAAATCTTAATTATTTTGTATCTGAAAAAATAAAATGATGGGTAAACGGCATTAGCAAAACTATAAATCAAATTCATATATTTATCCAAATATCAATAAAGTGTATTCCTTACTAAGAGTTGCATAGTCAACAATAAAAAAATAATTTCCAATCCTAAGATCTACTTTCTACTCTATCCCTCCAATGAATTCATCCATGCAGCCACGTCTGGTGGCAGCTCCCCACCTTGCCCTTGAATTAGACATCTCAGAGCACTCTCCATTGCTTGCCTTTTTGTCTTCTCGACTGCTACTTCATCCTCCATTGCTTCTTTTTGTCTTCTCAGCTGCTACTTCATCCTTCATTGCCTTCCTTTTTAATTTCTAGGCCTTTTTTGAAGAACAATGCTCATGCTTTCTTATTTTAACTCATGCAAAAATCTTTTCGCAATAAATCATTTATAATCAAATTTTAATTCTTTGGTAATTTAATTTCTCTTAATCCAATTAATCATCAATTCCTTGGTTAACTAATCAAGAGAAAAGGTGAAGAACGGTGCCGATTTTTAAGCCACATAATATTAAAAAACTATCCCTTGATGAATTATATGTTACATATTTAAAACTAGTTCTAAATAATTAAAGATTATTAAATGAGTTTCAAGCTAATTTCCAAATTAATTTTTTCAAAATAATAACATAATCCAAGATAGAATTAGAATATTTCTAATACTTCTAATCATTAGTGATGAAGAACGAAACTCAATCTTAAAAAGTAGAAAAACATTAATTAAAATAATGAAAACACTCATATTATAAATCTATAAACCAAAGAGAGCTCCTAACCTTCAACAATGGAGGTTTAATTGCTCATGATAATGAAGAAACTAAAAATATAAGAGAGAGATGTTAAAGCTAGGAATCCGCAAGGATCCTAGATCCTGGATGATCCCCTCTTGTAAACCTTGTTCACTTATTTATATCCTAATTTCTATCTAGAATTCAAATTTAAAAACTAACAATAATCTTGTCTTTAGGAATGATAGGATAACTAATAATAATAATTCTGTTCATAACAGATGTGAGTTTACGAGGGGTGAATACTAGAGATCCTGACTTCGATGTGCATAGAACCAGGCAGGTGGATAACCTATAAGACACTCCGATGCTAAAGTTAGTAGTGTTTTTAGGTGATATGGATCAAGTGTCTTTATTTACTGAGTCCCTTTCCCTTTTATATTGGCCTTTTCAGATAGTGCCGTTTTCTAGCATTTAGTGCTTGTTAATTACGTCCTTGATGTCTCTATTTGATGGTTTCAGAAATTGCCACGCTGCTGTTTTGGCGTGTCTAGTGGGTTATCGTAACGTCAGATTCTCATTTACTTGTGATTCCATTGCGTTACTATTTGTCCAGAACAGTGCCCTTAACTCGGATTCCTAGGCTCTGGCCTTTTGTCACGGGTATCCAATTTTATGAATTCAGTTTGTTCTTCAATTGAGACCCTAAAAGGTTGTTTAAAGAAATTGAACAGTTTTCTTTAGTTTCTTTTGGACGGTTATTATTCTTCTCGTTTTGCAAACCGTTAGCCCACTTTCGAATTCTCTCTCCAGTAATAAATGCAACTTTAACTTAAGTTTAAATGCAACATTATCTCAAGTTTAAATATCTTTCATTTCCATTTTGCATTTTACTTTTCCCTCCCTTTTGGTCATCCTTCTT
Source organism: Arachis duranensis (assembly GCF_000817695.3). Classification (NCBI taxonomy): domain Eukaryota; kingdom Viridiplantae; phylum Streptophyta; class Magnoliopsida; order Fabales; family Fabaceae; genus Arachis; species Arachis duranensis. The sequence goes on from NC_029775.3 coordinate 20,507,251, forward strand.
CCTCTCTATAAATCTTTTCTGCTTTGCTGTGGGCAGTTTCGTTTTGCTCTCTTCTATTCTCTGCGACACTTGTTTGTTAGGCCTGTTGTGCTTGGGGAAGAGTCAGTAACATTTATCATCAAAACTCCATGGCAAGTGTCACTTGAGGTTAGTAAAGTTCATATTCCCCCCTTCCCCAATTTTGTGTTAAACTAAAGGGATCCTTTTTGAACCCTTGTTCATTTTGCATGCTATTCCTTTCTTTGTGCCTGTCATTTTGATTGTGCTCATTGTAGTAGGGGCACCACTAATTTTAGTTTCTAGTAGTTGATGATTACTATCTGCCCCCAACTTTCGTGTTTCTTCTGTATTTTACCAGTTCATTTAGAATTTTGAATGAGCTATGGCCATAAGGTTTGTATTCCTAGGATTTTTTATTTCTAGTAACTTAGTGATGATGACATAGTGGTAGTACCCCTATAAGTTCTCACGAGATGGCCAGGAAGAAGGTTATTGCAAGTCAAGGATGTGGCGGTGCTGCTAACCTGCGCGGGGCCCCGTGCTGCCCCTATAATGAATAGTGAATTAGAGGTGGGAATATATTCCTGGATTTCCGAAGATGTCAAGGAGACGCGATCCACGATTACTCAAGAAGAGCTTGACCATTTGAGGGAGGCTTGGATCATCTTTGATTCTGACCTGAACAACCTCTATATCTTCTCTGTCCTGAGGTCTGGAAATCGGCTATGCCATATAAACGAGCATGCCGGTACCGTTCCAGATTGGCTGTGGATGTACGAGACCTTGTTATCTCGGATTAGGGTTCGCTTACCTTTTACCGATTTCCAAATAAGCCTACTAACTCATATCAAATGTGCTCTTTCCCAGCTCCATCCCAATTCTTGGGTCATTATCCGGGGGGTTTTGAGCTTTTGTGCTTGCTCCTAGATATCGAGCTTGTTTTTAGAGTTTTCTTTTATTTTTTTTCACTCTTACTGTTTCCTTTAGATCCTAAGGCCAGGGGTTTATCTCTTTTCGAAGTGTCCTCAATATGAAAATATTTACTTTGTATGAGGAATCTTATCATGGATTCAAAGAAAAATTCTTTAAGATTGAAGGGATAAAAGGCACGACTCCCTTCTTTCTGACTTTACAGGTGCCAAAAGATTTAATTTTATTTGAACTATAATGTCTCTTCACTGAAAATTTGAGTTTCTGGCATAAATGCTAATGAATTTTTGAGCATCAATTTGTTAATGATGTTGTAGAATGAGCGTCTTCTAGTTTTAAGGGACATTCTCATAAACGAGTAGGCTGCTCGAAACGCTATTAGTAAGTTTCATGGCCTTCACATCTTTGTTTCTTGCTTTGGTGCATTTTTAGTTTCTCTCTCATGACTTGTTTTTTAGTTGATATGGTTGGGGGTCTTGATGCCATTGCAAAAATGAAGAAGAGGTTAGCAACTCAACCTCCAATTATAGTTGGTGGGGATAGGGTCTCTTCCTCTGCCCCTATTAGTCGTCAACAGCAATCTCAGAGGGTTGGAATGTGGAGAGGGGCAAGGTCCTGAGGTCCATGTCTTGGAAGAGGATTCCCCTGCTAACTCTCCAGCCAGAAAAAAGCTAAAAAATATTGGAAAAGATGCTGCCGCTTCAGCCCCTACCTCCTTCAGACATGTATTAGATAAGGGGTTCTGAACTCCCAAATTTGTGGATCACCATTTTATGGACGAGAACACCAAGGCAGTTCTTGCCAAGATGCCTCTGAAGGATACCCTTCCTCAAGTTCAGAGGATGCTCCTACGCTTTGTGACTTATGTCCAAGACACAGAGATGGAGATCTTGAGTCTTTATTCTGAGTTCCTCTCGAAGGAAAAAATGATTGCCAAGGTAAATACCCAAATTTAGAAGCTGAACAGCTCGGTTATTGACCTTCAAGGTAAGCAAATTTCCCTGGAGTATGAGATTAAAAGTTTGAAGGAAGCCAAAGCTACTTCCGACTCAAGGGAAGGGGCTTTGAAGAAGCAGGTTTTTGAGTTGATGAAGAAAATTGAAGAACTCGACCTTTCGGTTAGGAAGGCTGAATAGACAGCTGTTGATAGTGTGTTTGATGGCGAGAAAAATATTCTTGACCAGATTAAGTTGAAAGCTCCTGGCTTGGACATCTTCGAATTCGATGGCTTCAAGAAGGTGGAAGATAGAAAAATTGTTTCAATTTTATGATTTGTAATTCATTACTTATTTTGGTAAGTATTTTGAACTTGGTAGTTCGGAACTGTGGTACTTTTTGCAATACCTTCTCCCATTATTTCTTTGGGATTTAACTTTGTGTGTTCCTGTTATAATCAGGATTAATTTATCTGCTTGCTACACATCATTCTTCTTTTAGATCGTTTTATTTTGAACTTTAAGTTCAGCTCAATTTCGATGTTATATGACTGAAGGGATGTTTAGCACATTTTGACCATAAACATGAGTTTGTAAGATAAATAAAAAATATTTATTTAAAGTGTAAGTTCGAAAGAAAAGTTCTTTTTATTGAATACAAGGAGGGCTCATTAAAAACCTAGTCGTCTAGGAAAAGAGTGCCCTTATTCTACTTAACAAAAATAAAGGAAAAATTTGAAAACCTTCTAAGATTTCCTAAGAATAATGCCTTTTCAAATGGGTTCCATTCCAAGTTCTTGGGATTTCGGAGCCATCCAAGGTTTCTAACCTGTATGCACCTTTTTCCAGTGCTTCTTTTACTCTGAAGGGTCCTTTCCAAGTTGGAGTTAGCTTACCTCATGTTCCTGGTACCCTAGCATCGACTTGTCGTAGAACTAGATCCCCCGCTTGAAAACTTCTAGGTCAGGCCTTTGTATTATACCTCTTAGCCACCCTTTTCTTTAGAGCTTGCTTTGCTAAATTACCCATCCTCATGACTTCGTCAATTTGGTCCAAGCTTTCATGAGTTGCCAAGGTTCCTAAAAGCATTCTTAGGCTTGGCTCCCCGAGTTCTACCAGAATTACAGCCTCTTTTCCATAGGTAAGCCTGAAAGGCGTCTCGTTGGTAGTGAACTGTACTGTAGTTTGGTATGACCATAACACCGACCATACCTCGTCAGCCCAGAAGTCTAGATGTTCATCCAATCTTTTCCTCAACCTATCAATATCACCTTATTAGCAGCTTCGGCTTGTCCGTTTATCTGAGGATGTTCTACCGAGGCAAATAGTTGTCGGATCCCTAAGCCGGCCAATAATTTCCAAAATCTAGAATCTGTAAATTGGGTCCCATTATCTGTGACAATGGACTCAGGGATCCCAAAACTTACAATAATTTCTTTCCAAACAAACTTCTGACACTGAGCGAAACTAATACTAGACAGGGGCATGGCCTCAATCCACTTGATAAAATAGTCTATAGGTTCTTGCAGAAAAGGTCCCAATAGGTCCAAGCCTCACTTGACAAATGGTCTTGTTGGGATGATAGATACGAGCTCATGGGGAGGTGCTTGGTGGAAGTTGTCATGCTGCTGACATTTGTCACATTTTTTCACATACTCCATGGCATCTTTAATAAGGGTGGGTCAGTAATTTTTGGCTCCGTCATTTGAGCCAATGACTTTCCTCCTAAATAATGTCCACAGCAACCCTCATGAACCTCCTGCAACATATACATCGTTTGTTGGTCATTTAAACACTTTAACAATGGTTGGGACACGCCCCTTTTGTATAGTTATCCATTTATCATGGTATATTTGGCTGCTTTAAGTCGTAACTTTTTTCTTCCTTAGGATCATTGGCCAAAGTCCCGTGTTCTAAGTATGCGCAAATCGGGTCCATCCAAGTGTCAAAGAGGGATGAACAGAAAATAAGAACATGGATTTTGTCACAGTGGACTCTATAGGCACCTCCTGTATAGGACTACGATTTCCAGTTCCGGACTTAGTGCTTGCAAGTTTGGACAACACATCAGCTCGTATATTCTGTTCACCAAGCACATGCTTGATTAAAAAAGAATCAAAGAATTGTACCTCTTATTGTACTTTTTTCAACGGATCCCGTGCCTGATATTCTCCATTAACTTGGGAGGTTATTAACTGTGAATCGCTAAACACAATTACTTCTGTTGCTCCGACATCTCGAGCCAACGCCAATCCCGTAAGCAAGGCCTCATACTCAGCCTGATTATTTGAAACAGGAAAGTAAAATTTAATAGAGACCTCTATCAGAATGTCCTTTCCCTTAGTTAGGATGAGGCCAACTGCCCCATACCGGACATTGGAAGCTCCATCCACATGAAGCTCCCATGTCGGTACGTTGGAGTCTGGGTGCGTCATCTCAGCCAGGAAATCAACCATCTCTTGAGCCTTAATGGCTGAGCACGGTTTATAGCGCACATCTAATTGAGATAATTCGATAGACCAACTGATCATCTAACCTGCTAGGTTGGGTTTCTGTAAAATCTTTTTGATTGGTTGGTCAATGCACACTATTACCAAGTAACTTTGAAAATATTGGCATAACTGACGTGCTGCCATAAGTAAGGCAAAAGCAAGTTTTTTAATTTTTGAATATCGTATCTCAGGTCCTTGAAAAACCTTGCTAACAAAGTATACTGGACACTGATGTCTATCCGGATCCTCTAAAACCAAGGCCAAAGCCAAAGTTTCTTCAGTTACGATAGATATAGAACAAAGGCGGGCCGTGTTTGGGCTTTGCCAAAATAGAAGGAGATGAGAGCAAATTTTTAAAATATTGAAAGGCATCCTCACACTCCTTTGTCCAAGAAAAGTCAATATCTTTTCTCATCAAATTAAAAACCAGTTTGACCTTAATTGCGGAAGCTCCCAAGAACCTTGACAATGCAACCAACCAACCCGTGAGTCTTTGAACCTCTTTGAGATTCCAAGGTCTCGACATGTCTAAGATTGCCCAGCACTTCTTAGGGTTACCTCTATGTCCATTTGAGTAACCATGAATCCTAAAAATTTAGCTCCCCAAACTCCAAATGCACACTTTGCTGGATTCAATCTCATCCTATGAAATTGGAATCTTCCTTGATTTTTTTCAGCATATCATCGATGTAGACCTCCGTATTCTTCCCGATCTATTGCTTGAAAACTTTTGCCATTAACCTATGATATGTTGCCCCTGAATTTTTTAAACCAAAAGGCATTATAGTGTGGCAATAAATCCCTTCGGGAGTGATGAAAGCTGTTTTGTCTTTGTCAGCTTTATGCATCGGGATTTGGTTATATCCACTATAAGCATCTAGTAAGCTTAGTATCCGATATCCCGAGGAAGAATCAATCATGTTGTCTATGCTAGGTAAAGGAAAGCAGTCTTTTGGGTAGGTTTTGTTTAAATCCGTATAGTCTACGCACATTCGCCATTTTTCATTATACCTTTTTACCATTACCATATTTGACAACCATGTTGAATAACTTAACTCACGAATAAACCCAGAATCCAATAACCCTTGAACTTGGCTTTTGACCTCGGCTGCTTGGTCAAGCGACATCTTCTGACATCGCTGCGTAACTGGCTTGAACTCGGGGTTAATAGCTAGCTGATGGGACATGAATGCTGGATCAATTCCGGGCATGTCGGCAGGTTCCCAAGCAAATAAATCTACATTACCTCTCAAGAAATTCTAAAGTTCTAATTTTAGGGGATAAAGTAATTCCTTATTAATCATGGCGTACTTTTATGGCTCATCCCTGATTTGAAATCTTTCCAACTCTCCATTGGGCTCCGGCCTCAGATTCTCGTGGATTCAGGAGTCTAAGTCAACAAAGAACACCCCCATGGATTCCTTAGCTTTATCTGAAGTGTGAGGCTAGCCTTATTGCATTTAACTGTAGACACCCGATGTCCTCAAATCGTTGCAACCCGATTTTTTGCTGTCAGGAACTTCATGACCAGAAGTTTTGTTAAGATGAACGTGCATAGATCATTGAGCATCTTCCTCTCCAAGATTACATTGTAAGCCATAGAATCTTGAAGAACGACAAACTCGGCTTGTACTACCCTTATATTGACACCTTTCCCTATAGTGAAAAGGAGGTCCACAGCCCCATCAGGTTTGATATAGTGATCTCCAAGCCCAACAACCTCCGGGAGATGGGGCTTCAAATGTTGATCCTTCAACCCTATGGCATCGAATGTGTTCTTGAAGAGAAGGTTCAAATCTGCAACCGTGTCAATGAGGATCCTCTTCACGATGCCATTACCCAAGCTGGCAGTGACAACTAAGGGCTCGTCATCATCCGATGTGGCGATCTGAAAATTCTCTGTCGAGAACTGTACTATTGGAATGCTACTTACTTTGAGAACTTTATAGGTCGCGGCTTTGACGTCCCTTTTTATTGCATTGTTGGATCTTGGCAACCCATTCCTTTCAACAACCACATTGACCACAACTTGAGCTATATCTTCTGTGTTTTTTAAAGGTTTGGAGTTCCTTGGGTTTCTGATTTCCTGATCTACATCCTCATTACACTGTCTAGGCAGCCGTACGTGCTGGGCGAATTCGAGAAGCTTTTCATCTTGTACTGGTTGTTCCAAAGTGTCTTTCAAATCAATGAAATCCTCAGTTTTGTGACCATAGGATTTGTGGTAACCATAATACTGAGACTTGTTTAATGAGGCTCTCGATCAAATCTATCTTTCTTTTGGTAATATACTTCGATAGAAAATTGGCTGATACACCTCGCAAGTAAAGCCAGTAAAGGAGTGTAGGAGGAGAACTTTCCGACTCAAGGAGTTGGTGGTTTTGGTGATTCGGGTTGCCCCGAGCTTTTGCCTTTTGGGGGAGACGGCGCTGGGTGTTTCCTTTTCGTGGAGACCACCTTTGAAACATCTTCATCTTGCATATACTTTAAAGCAATATGATGAATTTTCTCCATGGACTTTACATCTTTGGAAGTCAGGTGCTTACGGAAGTCTCTTTCCAACAATTCAGCAATCAAACATAGGCATACAACCTCTGGAGTTTGAGTGTTTACTTCCAAAAGCGCTTTGTTGAATCGGTCCAGGTAATTTCAGATTCTCTCGCCTACCCTTTGCTCCACCCCTAATAGAGAAATTGGATGCTTTGCTTGGGTCCTTCTAGTGGTAAAGTAAGCCAAAAACTTGACCTTGATGTCAACAAAGGAGGACATCGATCCGGAGGGTAGCGTGTTAAACTATGCCAAAGCTGGTCCCGACAAAGTGACCGGGAAAGCTTTGCATCGGATTGCATCTTCAACTCCTTCTAAGTTCATCTTTGCCTCAAAGGCATCAATGCGCTCCCGAGGATCCATCTTTCTGTCATACTTCAAATCAGTAGGCTTGTCAAAATGTTTTGGCAATCGTGCCAAAAGAACATGGGAAGCGAATGGAGTTTGACCCATTATCATGTGTTCTCGAGACTCTCTGTCCCTTTTAGGGCTAGGACTCCTCTGTAGAGCCCTTTTCCTTTTTGTTTGGGCAGATGGTGATTCTTCTCATGCCCGTCTATCTGCCCTTCGTGAATCATTATGCCATCGTGGCAACCTCCTCTCGTCTCTTTGATGCTGGGTGAACGTGAGCCTTGCTGGTGGTCTTGCCCTTGTTCAGGGTTTCTGGGATTGTGCTCCTCGCGTTCCCTGGTTGGTCGACTTCGAGAATGATACTGTCTAGACAATGAGTGCTCGGCTAATCGTCGTTCAAGTTCCAATTGGTAACGCTCTAGCTTTTGTACCCGATGTCGCATTTCCTACATGGTGTAGTGATAGTCATCTCCGAGGCCAGCAAAATGGTGAACTTCTGTATGACGGGTTTTCGAGTTCGAGGTTCCCGGGTTTTCACAGCCGGGAAGTGCTTCTTCTTGACTTGATGTGATTTCAATCTCGTGTCTGTCTTCTCGGTGTTGCCTTTTCAATGGGGTTTCTAAATTGATTGCGGTGTGAATTCGATGTTCGGCCATTATTCTTAGCAAAGTAGGATCCCCACAAACAGTGCCAAATGTTTGTATTAGATGTGAGTTTACAAACTGAAGGGGTAAAAACTCGAGATCCTGACTCTGGTGTGTATAGAACCATGCCAGGTGGATAACCTGCAAGCCACTCCAATGCTAAACTCAGTAGTGTTTTTAGGTGGTATGGATCAAGTGTCTTTACCTGCTGAGTCCCTTTCACTTTTATCTCGGCCTCTTCGAATAGTGCTATTTTCCAGCATTTAGTGTCTTTTAATTACGTCCTTAACGTCCGGATGTAACGGTTTCAAGATTTTCTACGCTGTCATTTTGGCGCGTCTAGTGGGTTATCGTAATATCGGATTCTCATTTACTTGTGATTCCGTTACGTTACTATTTCTCCAGAACAAATTCAAATCCTAACTAAAACTAAAACCAAATCTTATCTTAAAAGTAAGATAGATAACAAGAATTTAAATCTAAACTAACTCTAAACAATAATTCAAATTCAAGTTAAACTAACACCTAATCTTTTTAGAAAAATTTTACATTCACTAATCACTTAAAATCTTGGAGAATTTTAACTCGGAATGAATCCTGGGAGTTAAATGTTCTTGGCGTCGAGATTCAAGCATCCAAGGCCGGCGTTGATGTTTGATTTTTCCTTTAAGAAGCTCCCATGCCTGGCTTTGAAGTCCCACGCCCAGAATGAAGTGTGTGCTTGAGCACGTCCAAACCGGGCGTGAAACCATGCAAGTTCGTGCGAACGCCCGGTGCTGATCCTCCATGTTTTGAACACCGGGCTTGATAGTTTGGGTGCCGGACGCCACTTCTAACACTGAGTTTTGCAACGAGAAGATGATGGTGGTGGGTGTCTCAAATTAAACGTCTATTATAGACATACGTATATCATTTTAAAACTTTGGATATTAGCTCAAGTTATAACTACTTGGACATGAAAATGTCAGGATTAATAATATTCGTAAATTACTCTTTAGTTATATTTTTTTTTCTGAAAAAATATAACCTGTATCTACAATCATTTTAAAATAATTCTAAATTTATTATTAATTATGAAAATTTTATTTAAAATATACAAATATAAAAAAATTAACTTAAATAATAAAAAAACTATTAAAAGCATATATAAAATATAAAAATTTATTAAAAATAACGAGACATCACACTTCATTAATTTTATTTTTCTCTAAAAACATAATTTGATTAATACTTCTTTAAGCCCATAACTCGGTACCGACGTTGGAATCTTATATAAATAAGGGGTTGCCCGAATAGCTTTCAATAATTTCAGAATCACATATGATCTGCGAAATTTAAAAAAAAAATAAAAAAAATGTTAGATTCCTTACCGTTAAACATGTACGTATTTTATACAAGTTAAGTTGGGGCAAATTTATCTATGTTCAAATGCTGTACGGCGATTTCATGATCCGACAAACTTTAAAGAGTGAAACTTGATTTGATGATAACGTAAAAAGAACTATACTATATATTTCTTGTTTTTTTTTTTAGATTAGATTCAATTAGATTGATGAGTGAACCATGGGAAATTGGGAATTGAGGGCGTGTATAGTGGATTCACACTCCACTGCCTTGACTCATCTATTATTTTATTGTCTAATCACTATTTAAAAAAATAGTTCCCTATCAAAATCAAATTAAAAAATAATCTGATCAAATTCGATTGACCCCATTTTTGGATTATTATTAAAAAATATTTTTGTCTAAAATCCAGATATTTACGTAAAAATAATAAGTCTTTATTGAATATTATAAATGATATCAAATAATAGTTTTAGAAATTAAAAATAAAATTTAATAATAGTATACTATACACATGTACCTTAAAAAGAAATAATTCTAACATAATAATAGAAAATATTAGTTAAAACATAAATATTCAATAGTATATCATTAATTCTAATAAAAATGTATTATTTTTTGAATTTGGAAAATATAAATATAATATAATTTCTATAATATATATAATGAAAATATAAAAAGAATTATGTATATATAACCTTTTTAAATATTTTTATTATATATAATTTATAAATTAAAAAACACATAATTTTTTTACTATTTTCAACACTTAAACACATGACTTTTTAATTTTCAATAAGTTATAATAATGTATGTCTGCATGCCTTTAACTTTCTAGAAGTTAAGAGAGAAAGCGAGAGGGGAGGGGGTTTTAATTTGTAGTTAACGATTCAGGATTGGAGTATTTTTTTAATTTAAATTTTTTAAATTTTAAATTTTAAATTTTTATTCAAATTGATTGCATGTATAATTTGATTTCCTAGATTTTTTCATATATAAAATATGAGAGAATATTCTTATTAGTTGCTTATTTCTTTTTTTTAGTTAATAATAAGTACAATAATTAAAATTCAAAAATTTTTAACTCATAAATTTTAGTTCCATAATATTATAAATTATTTATTGTTAAAAAATTTAAATTATTTAAAAAATATATAAAAATAATTGTATATCTAATTCTTCATTTATGGGTATAAACCACATCCCATACTGAACAGATAAGGGATAAGGCAATGCAACAATATAAAAGGAAAAAACACACCGACTGATATAGTAGACAGAAAAATGAAGAATGATAAAATTCATATGTGCTCATTGGACAAGATATTGTGATAAAGGAGTTGCATCCTTTTAATTTTTTTTAATTTAATGAGGTAAAGTATAATCTTTTATTATATATTTTATAAGTGTGGGACTAAAAGAAATATATGTAAATTAAAAAAATTGAGAAAATTAATTTTCGTTATAAAGTAGTGTTAATGGTCCATATATGTAGCTCAAAGCAGTGAAGCACAAAATAATTAAATTTCTCATCAAATATTTTCTTTTTTCTACTTCATTAATATCTAACCACTGAAAAGGACTTTCTGGTCCCCAACAATAACAAAAGAGAATAAAATAAATGAAAGGGTGAACTAAAATGGCCAGCCTTGAAATAAATTATATATAATCCATCCAACAAATTAAATGAATCACAATAACATATAATAAAAATTACCTATACCAAATTAAATTTTATTAAAATCAGATATCAATAAGCATGTAATTAAAGAATTCTTTGTTTATATATATATTTTTTAAACAAATATATTAATTGATTTTTGAATATAGAAAAGATAAAATAAATATTTTAGATTAATTATCTACTCTACAATCAATTTTTTAACTCGCTCAATGTTTTTTTGCTTTGAACCTTTTTTATCCCACCAGAAATACATCATATCTTTTTGAATATCCTTCAAAAGAGCTTCAGACCATTTAAAGCAACTACTTTAATTAGCATTTTTCTTCCACTTGATGATAAAAGAATTCTCTTCCAATATTGTAACTTTTGAGAAATTTTATCCGGCCTTAAATGTAATTGAAAGTCACTTTCTTTGATCTATGATGAACTATTATAGTAAACCAAGATACTTATCAATTTTCAACATGTGAAACTGAGAGAATGCTAGTCAAATAATTTTGAGTAGAAACTAGAGTATTTCTATTGAGAAAAAAAATTTGATTTTCTGACGTTACTCTAAGACTAGTTGTCTCAATCATTTATTATTTTAAATATCTCATAAGAAAAATAATACAAACTCGTTTGTAAAACCCTTTTTCAGTTTCTATCTCGTAGTCATTTTTATGTTTTTAGGATAAATATAAATTTATATAAGATTTTAATTTATGATGCACGGACACTGATACAGATACGATACGATACGATACGATATGATACGGAACACGCAGACACACGAATTTTAAAATTTTATGACACGGAGACACAACATACATATAAAATATAAAGAATTTTTTTAAATAAATTATAATAAATTTTTGATATTTTATTAGTATTAAAATATAAAATTCTTTTAACTAGATAAAAGTATTTAAAATATTTTTTGTTTTAATAAATAATAATATATATTATTTTTAAACTCATTTCAAGAATACAAGTTAAGAATAAGGCTAGATACGTTGATATGTGATGGTATTTAGGTGTGTCCAAGTGTGTTCGAAGAAAAACTTTTTATTTTTTATTAAGATATGATTGGACACGACAGACATGTGTGTCGGATGACTGTCGATGAGTGTCGTGTCCGAAATATGTCTGATACGCAGACACGACAACTCAACAAAGTGTCTGTGCTCCGTAGTTTCTAATAAACTAAAACTTACCAATTAATTATTCACCCACAATTAAGTTTGTGGTGGAGGAGTGAGGAGTGAGAGATGAGAGAAGGAATGAGACAGAGGGTGGAAAACATACAGTGGGTTAGAACTATAGAACATGTAAAAGATCATAGGATTTGGAATTGAGAAGAGTATCAACAATTGAAAAATAAGTCTTTCTCCATCTTTGTTGATAATCTCCCTGAAAATATTTCGAAGAATGAATTATTCCATCTGTTTAATTGGACTGGACGCATTAACGACATTTATGTATCACGAAAACAAAAAAGTGGTAATATGTATGCTTTTGCGTTCATCCGATACACAACGAAAGGTGGAGCTCTGAAGGATATAACAAAAATGAATTGTATGAGGTTGAGAGGAAAGATTGTGTACGTGGGAGAAGTGAAGTATAGACGAACAACTGAGACAAAGGTCCGAAAGACAGCTCAGGAAGAAGGTGATAGTCAGAACAAGACAAATCCTCAACCTCAGGAAGGAGATAACCAAAGGCAAGTTGAGAAACTAACAAGGCACCAAAAAGAGCCAGACTCACATGGAAATGGGTGGACAAAGAAAGTGAAAGTATCGGTGGTGAAAGAGAATCTGGAATGGCTACAGAGAAGTCTGGTCGGCAGTACGACGAAGGCAATTGATTTAAGTTCCTTGAAAAAGATGATTGAAAAAAACCTGCCTCAAGTTGTCCAAGTACGGGAATTGGGAGCATGTAAAGTTCTTTTGACTTTTGATTCTGTATTGAATGCGGAAGAAGCACATACATTTAAAATGCATAGTCTCTTGCAATTCTTCCATAGTAAATGGAGATGGGATGAGACGGAGTGATATGAAACTCGAAGAGTGTAGTTAGAATGTTATGGGATTCCATTACATGCGTGGTCAGCAGATACCTTTAGTATGTTAGGAGGCCAATGGGGGGAAGTAGTTGGTTGTGACAAAGTGACAGAATCGTGCATGTCTTTTAGTGTTGGACGAGTGCAAATTGATACTTGTATCATGGATATGATTAATGAATGGGTCCATATCACAATAGGTATCAGTAGATTTGATGTGCTAGTGAAAGAAGTGGGACGGGAGGCTTTTGGATTGAATTGTTATGAAGAAGCTAATGAAAAAAGTGACTATAGTTGTGAACAACGAAGAACAGTTGCGGAAAGAGAGTGTGAGGGTACAAGTTTAAGGAGTGCACGTGCTACAAAATCGGCGGTTTTCAACGACCAGGCTACTGATGTGGTGATGGGAGAGCTGAGGGAAGACGGAGAAAATAAGGGCAGGTTGGTAATTCCTAAAATTATTTTGAATGAGTGGATTAATGATCATTCAAAACAAAATCAGGTAAAAAAGGTAACATATCAACCAATTTATGAAGGAATTGAAAGGAGAGCGGATTGTGTGGGATGTGATCATATTAATTATGAAGCTGATTCTGAAGATACAGTAACATGGATTTATGAAGGTAACTTTAATGGATTAGAAAGGAGGGCAAAAGAAATAAGAAAAAGAAGGTTCGTTGTAGGCTTGGTGCTAGGCCCAACAATTCAAAGATGTCCAAAAAAGATAGAGAATGATCTTTGGACCCGGCTTCCTCAATCAACCGGTTCGGTGATATTGGATTGGGTCTAGAATCTAAGTCAGGCTTGATGGAAATAGAGCACGATTTTCACGATAGGGATGGGCACGCTAGAGAAGGGTCTATGACAAGTGTGCAGGAAGCTGCATCTGCAAAACTTGCGCTAGAAACCGGCGCAGAGAAGATCGAGGGAGACCGAATCGGTGTTGAAAGAGGAAAGCTAAAGACTGGCCACGACAAAGGAGGTTCAACGTGGTAAGAAAAATGGGCAACCCTGACGCCACCTATGTTGGGTCATGATATCGAGGAAGAGTTGGTGGCGGAGAACTAAGCCGCTACTCTCCCGGCAGTGACATTGAATGGAAGGACTGGTGGGTTGGGTGTGTATGTTGATGATGATGGTGGAGAAGACGTTGATGAAAAAACACGTGATAGGGATGGCATTGTGAATAATAGTGGCATGGATTTCGGCACAAAGGGAACAACATTGACAAAGAGATAGGGAGAGCTATCGGAACATGATGAAGAAGTAGTTGGAAAGAGGGTGGTTGATGATGGTGGTTCGGACAAGAATGAAGGATGTGAGAGAAACATAAATAATATTTTGGAGGAGCAGATGCTTGAAAATAGAAAAACTTGGGATCTAGTGTTTCAATCAGGTGCAATTTTATACAATGAAGAAAATGATATTATGGCTATTCTTCAAGTACAAAATGAACAAATTGCTCAAAAAGGAAGATTGGCAAAACAGAAAGAGAAAGCAAGACGCTACAGGCCCAAAAATAAAAAAAGGTGTGTAATAATTTATTAAAATAATTTATTCTTGGAATAGTAGGGGGTTAATGGGTGATGGAATATTGAGCATGGTCAAGAACCTTAAGAAAAAATTAAGTTGAATACGTTGGGTTTGTTTGAGATTAAGTGACGGGTAGTGACGAAATTTGATGTAATAAGAATTCAGGAGAGTGATGCTGCGAGATGAGAATATGTTGAGTTGGAGGGTGCCTCAAGTGGTATTAATTTGGGATGAAATAATGTTTAAAATGACTCGTTGTCATAAAGGGGAGTTTTGGTTGTGTGTTGAAGGGGTCTTACTAAGAAAAATAATTTCAATTATGCTTTTTGTGGTGTATGGAGTTCATACAAGAGAAGAGAAATTTATTGTGTGGGAGAAATTAAGTTATATTGCAGAGTTATGTCAGCCTTTATGGGAGACTTCAACGAGATTGTGCAGGTGGAGGGGAGAAAGGATGCTGTCAGATTATCAGATTATCAGAGTTTTAGTAAGAATTAATAAAAGAAGATATGCAACTGGTGAACTTTCGCTTAGCGATCTTACAATTGGATTGACCGAGTTTTAATAAGATTGGAGTGGTTGAAGATGTTTTCTCGAGTACAAAATTAGGAGTACAAAATCAGGAGTACACTATAAGAAGGAGGAGCACAAAAAATAATTGATGAGTTTCTTTGTAATTTTTTTTATTTTTTTATTTACTTGTTGTCCTTGCTCTGCTTATTATATTAAACTCTTTTGTTAAAAGGAAAAAAAAAATTATTCACCCACAAGAAATCCAATTGCCAGATAGTGTTCATAAAGGAAAAGAAATAGAATGTAAGATTTTATGTAGAAAAGAAGAGGAGGACATGTTTTTTCTAGTAAGTACCCATTAAATTTTATTAGCCAATAAAGAGTGAGGAGAGGGAAAAAGAAAGGCTAAACCAACGCGGATGAAAATTCTTTTGAAGTGATTAGAACTAAATTAATTAGAACTAAATTATCAATTTTCCCTTATATTTTTTTCGTTCTTTTTATTTTGGTCAAGATCTTTTTTCATTTATATGTTGTATATGTTAAACTCTAGCCAAATAATCTAATTCACTCTTTAATAAGGACTGAAGTTGTTTTTGTCTATTATTACTCTTTGTGTGTGCGTGTGTTTTTTTTCTTTTAATTTTTGGTGCAAGTTTTAGAGTTTATGTTTCTTATTTTTTTTTGACAGGGAATTGATGTTTTTATGTTTGGGTTTTGGTCGGTGAATACGTGGTTTAATTTGGATGTGCCACGGAATAAATATTGGATTTGAGGAAATACTCATGTTTTGTGTGGTTTTTTTTATGCCCATCATTATTTGGGCCAGATAGAGTGGATTAGGCCCACGTTTTGGTTTTCAACAGTATTACGAAAATTGGACTAATTATTAAACCGTTTTAATTATTGATTTATTGATCTAGATATTTAGAATTTATTTGGGTGTTATTTTAAAAAAAATTAATAATATTTTTTTAAAAGATTTTTTATAAAAATAAAGTTGATTTTATATTTGAATATTTCATGTAAAAATATCTTTTTATCTATCAATTATATTTGGGTAAAAGAAGATAAAAGTATTTTTTATTCATTTATTATATGAAAAACATATTTTTTTAAGGGAAAAATATCTTTTAAAAAAAATATGTAAATTGTAGCTTATCAAAAAGGATATTTTTTTAAATTTTTTAGTGCTTTTACTTTTACTATTAGAAATTTGTCAAACACACTAAAAAATAAAAAAAAAATTATTAAAAAAATATTTTTTTATCGATTTAACTTAACTGATTCAACTGTAGTTTAATCAAAATAATTTAATTATAATAATATATATATAAAATTATATATAAATATACAAAAATATAAATACATGTTAATATAAACTTAAAAATTATACAAATTAAAAGTATAAAACCAACAAAAGTTTCATAATCCCTTGTAAATAGAGCATAAGAATTAAATAGAAAAAAAAATCAAGATTTATATATGTGTAAAATTTGTTATTATATATTTTAAATTGTAAAATAATAAAAAATTACACATAAAAAATTATTAGTTTAATTGTATCTTAATTCGTAAATTTTGTTATTATTTAAAAAAAAGTGATTCTATATCTTTTAATTATTAGTATATATTTAGTTTAAGATAGATGTATTATATTATTGTCTTAGAATTAAGTATAATTTATTATATATACAAAAAATATAACAAAAAGTTCTTTGGTTGAATTTTCAGGTTTCAAATATTATTTTAAAATTTTGCCTTTCTAAATCATGGATTGAAATTTTTATGATGGGAATGAAAAAGATGATATACAGGTATGTATTCTGAGGCAACTATATATACTTCTGCTTTATTTATGTACTAGATAATTGAATCTTCTTCTCTTTTGATAGGAATTTGTTCAATTTGTTGGATTATGTCTAAAAAAAAAATCTGAAGCAGCTGATAATTCTACTTCTCTATTTCTATTATTAGTTAGTGCTCAAAGGTTACACTCATTAAATATTATTTTGAAGGGGGCTACTCCCCAAAATCCAAAATAAGGATCCTTTTAAGTTCTAACTAAATTATGTGTGGTAAGTTTTCATTGGACCCATTTTCTAAAACTTTTCTTTCTCTAAAAGGTTTTACCAAGTCTATGAAAGTCTAGTTTCAATATCCACATTTGAAAATATAATGTATCTGAAATAATTATTTTTGAAGACTTTGTAGAAAAGAGAGTTAGGATTATTTTAGCTAGTATTATCAGGTTGAATACTTTTAAATCTTTAAACTCCAAACCCGTACTCACTCATGGCATTCTCTTTTCATTCTATTTCTGTCCTACCAAAATTGCATCATCATGTGATGTAGTTTATTTACAGTGTTAGAACATTTAAAGCATCCTAAAGTGTGAATTCATATAGCTAAACCAATTGCTTTAATTAATACCTCTCGTCCGTTTGCTGATAAGAATGATTTCTTCTAGTGCACCAACTTCTTTGCCACCTTCTTTTTAATGTAAGAAAATGTTGCCTTCTTCGATCTGTTGAATGTTGACAAAAATCTCAACTATTTTTCTTGCACCTTATATTAGGAACTCTAATGGAATTGGCTATTGCTGTCTTGATGGGCGACAATGTGTTTTTATTGAGAAACTGCAGATTTAGAGAAATTAATTTGCTACCTACTTAGTCTTCTATATAGATGTAGTCTAGAGAGAGAGATTAGGATAATTGTGTTGGGTAGTTCTACACAATAGTAATAAATCATCTGCAAATAGAAGTTGGTTGATAGGTGAACATCTACTGTTCAGTCGAAGTCTTTGAAAAAGGATATTTTGTTCTTCTTTTGTAGAGTAAAAATGATAATCCTTATACACACAACATAAAAGATATGGAGAGAGCAGGTCTCCTTGTCGAAGACCCCTGCTTCGTTTGAACAAACTAGTTGGTGTACTATCCATAATACCAAAATAAGATAAAGTAGACATATAAGCCTTTATCCATCCAATTCACCTATCCCAATTTTTCCATCATAAACCATACAAAACTCTATTTCATCCAATCATAGGTCTTACTGATTATATCAATCTTTAACATTATGTCAGTACCCTCATATATCTTATTTTTAGAAAATGTATGCACTCATGAACAATAAATATGTTATCACTAATGAGTCTCCCCTTTATAAAAGCGCTATAATTTTCACTAATTAATAATATAATCACAAAGGATTGTAAACAGTGAACTAGTACCTGACAAAAAATAAGTCTTATAAATAAGAAAGAAAAACTTCATTTGTTGGGTGTAAATACTTATTGTATTTGCTAAAATGTTTATTCTAATTCTAAAATTTTAGAAAAACACACAATACCTATACTTAGTACTACACATGTAGCAACAAAGAAAATAAAACAGAAAAAAAGAACAAAGAGGGAGATCAACAGAATAAAAAAGAGAGCAAAACATGAAAAATGTAGAAAGAAAGAAAGAAATAAAGAAAGAAAAGGGAGGAAGGAGGAGAGGACAATCATGAAAGAGGGATCGGAGGAGACCTTACCGTTGAGCAAATGGAGGGGAAGAGATGGAGGAAGAGAGAGAATGAAGATAACTAGAATAAAAAAGAGATAGCGAGAGAGTTTGACGAGGAAAGTAGGAGAAAAGGGGGAAGACGACAAGGCCACTAATGTTGCCATCATTGAGAGAGAGTCCATAAAAGAAGAAAGGACGATGCCAGTGGAGGAATTTTGTCACCGCTGCCGTTGAAAGGATCGAGTCATAATCTTACAAGGATAATCATGAGTGTTATTTATCGAATTCATGTGTTCGACAAATTCAACCATTAAAATTTTTATTTCAAAGGATCAAACAACAGACAAGGATGATCATGGGTGTAACCATCCTACCCCACAAGGCTTGTGATTTCTCATTTTTTACAGTGTTTGCTGGCGCTAAAACCTTTTGTTAGTGCTTCCGAGTGACGAATCTTGGTAATTAGATAATTACCGCTATAGTTAATTTATTTTTTTTAAATTAACTACCTCTTACTAATTTATAAGTAATGATTTAGTTGAGAAATTATCCTAAATGCTTTACCAACTATTAACCCAATTTTTCCTTCCCCCTTTTAAAGTCACGGTTTTCTTTTCCTTCTTCCAGTTCAACCGAATCAAGCTTTCCTTAATTCAACCCAACCCTGATTACTTTCCCTCTCAGCACCGTTTGGAACTCCGGTTACACTTCCTCAAACGTGCGTTGATGCTGTGTTGAAGTGAGGAGAAGACACGAAGCCTCTGCACCACCTCACCCCACTTCCTTTTTTCCACCTGATGAATCTAATGCTCCTCATTCTCTTCAAATCGAAGACACGCACAAGACAAAGAAGAAGAACAGAGAAGAGAAGAAAAACGAAGCTGAAGAGGAAGGAAGAAGACATCCGCAGCAAGAGGATAGACGCCCCACCTCTCATTGCTCTGAATCTTCGAAGCATCCTTGTTGGGTGAGAACCAGCAACTTTCTTTTTTCCTTTTCTTCAAATTCAAAGAAAGAAATTCCGTTCTTTCTCTTATTCTACCACTGCTATTCTAATTTCAATTCTTGCTAAAACAGTAGTAACCGTAAGTAAAAACTCTTCTCTTGCTCACACTGAGGTCGGCCTTTTGTCCTTAGAAGAGAGACCGAAGCTCCAATTTTGTGTGGCTAGGGTTTTGATTTAGGAAAGAAGCAGAAATAGAATCTTTAATTTTAAAAAGAGGTAAGGAATAGAATTGTAGATTAGCTATGGGTGATTATTTAGACGTAATTTTTTATTGATGATAATGAGCTAGTATGATTGATGCTGCTGAAATTCTGTTAATTGGTTGAATTATTGTTGTTGGATGTAGTGCAAATTTTTAATGTTGTAAAAGTGTGATTATATGATGTAAATTATGTAAATTCTGTTTGTGTTCTTGTTTTCACCTACAAGATTCAAGGACGAATCTTTTTTGAAGAAGAGGAGAATGATACATGCTTCAAATATTCATGATATGAAGAGTTCAAGTGTTATTTAGAAGATATTAATTTACATTTTTTGAATATTTTAATTTAATTTGATGTATTTTGATTTTGTTTATTTAATTACTAGATTGGGCCTTATGTTTGCGGGTTTAAAGTTTTCTATATTTTAACCAAATAAGAGGTTATAAATACCTCATAAACTAGAGTAGTCGTAGTATAGAATAATTTAGAAGTTTGAAAACCCCTTTTTTGGTTTCGTGATGAAACCATGGTGTGAACAATTGAGGTTGAGGAGTCCCTCTCATATTGTATCGGGGAATTGGGTAAAAGGTTGATGAGTCCCTTTGATTCAATTCCCAAACTATGGCGTTGACAAGTTAGGTTGAGGAGTCCTTTTCTTGTTGTGTCAAAAAATTGGGTAGAAAGTAGAGTGATTCTCTTTGTACTCAATTTCAATCTATCCTTTTTGTTTTTGTCAATTACAATTTATCTTTTCTATTCAATTTCAATTCTTGTCTTATTTATCCTTTTATTTCTTTATCAATATGAAACTGAGACTTTTGGACAGAGTTATGATATAATTTATGTAGATATGGTAATGAGTAATGAGAATTATTGATTGGTATAAGTTGGGAACTTAGAGGATTAAATTTGGTTGTTGAAAGTTAGGAAGCCTTGCTACAGAAATTTTGAAAACAGATTGGACAACAACTTAAAATAAATTCTAGGAGCAATCTGGCCTGTTTTTACAGGCAAAAGTTATTTTTCTAATAAACTTCACGAGGTCAAGATTCCTCCACAAAAATTTTAGAGAATTTGGCCATGTGGTTTGGAAGATGGGAATTTTTGAACTTTAGTGGTTGCTGCAAAATTTTTCTGGTTTTCTAGTTATGCGGTATCAACTTTCAGCCACTATATCTTTTGATTTATTTGGTATTTTGAGTTGATTCTAAATGAATTTAAAATATCTATCCGTCTATTTTAAGTGAGTACAAATTTCATATTCATAGCTATTTTCTAGAGTTAGTTATGTCTCTTGGAAGTTGGGCTATTCGCAGGAAATTCAGAACCAATTTAAAGAAATAGGGCAACACTTTCAACTGACATTTAATTAACCAAACGAGATGCTATGGACCTGAAATTTATTTGTCCTAAAACTTAGGGATGTTAAGTGTATTCTCATGAAAATTTGGAAGTATCGGATTAGAATTAGATTTATCATAAATTTTTTAAAAACAGACCTGCCTGTTGTATTTTTCTGAATCTTCTTAGGGCAATAGCAGATTTTTATTAAGTTTTCCATTAAAGGGGTATGTCCAAATTTGGCAGGATACATGACCTTAATTAAATAAAAAGAAAAGGATAGATTTTTTCCAAAAGAGCTGATGTTAAATGGTGATGCGGAGGGTTGTGTAATTAAATAGTGATGAGGAGGTATGTATGATAAAATGGTGATGTTGAGGTACGTGTATGTAATTGGTGATGTGGAGGTAAAATAAAAAGAAAATGAGAAACAATGAATGAAACAAAAGTTGAGAATTGTATGTTGAATGGGCCTTGTGCCAAATTGTTAATGCAAAAGTGTCCGTTGATAGCCTGAGATTGCTAATGCGTGAATGTTTGCCTAACTGATAGCCTGTCTCTTACCGTGATGCCAAGATATCCTAACTGACACGGGTTCGTCCATGATGATAATTGTGCCTAACTGACACGGTAAAGAGGCCATATTTGGGGGTCGCCCCGAGTAATGTCGGGTTGCGGGTAGACAACCGACACATGAGTTCATGGCCTGCGCTAGAAACATGCATGCATCATCTTATTTGCGCATATGAACTTCCTGTGAATTATTTATTGCCATTTCCTAATTGTCTATACTATTTACTTATTGTGTGTATGTTTGTGCCCTATGTTTTTGTGTTTGTTCTTTTTCTGTTTCATGATAAATTAAAGACAAAGACCTTAGGTTCCTGTTTTACCTTGCTGAGAACTCTAAGTTCTCACTCTTTTTCTCTTTCTTTTTCCCCCTTTCCCAGATGGGATCGACAGAGGAGTCCGTTGAGTTTCGGTAGATCGCCCCCGTTTCGATCCCGGCATGCCCTACGTCTTCATTCTAGCTGAAGACCATTCTAGAGATTGACCTAGCTGACTTTTTACTCTTTTTGATGATTAGTAGTATTACTTTCTCCTCGCTTTTGTAGTACTTTTAAAAGGGTAGGACCTCTTAGTAGTTTGGTTCCAGTTTAGAAAACCCGTGTGAGGGTTGTGACTAACTTTCTCTTTTGTATCTGTACATATAACTTGATGTAGTATTCAACTTTTGATAGATAACATGTATCTCTAAACTTAACTCATGTATATATTTGTATATATGTATATATGATATTTTCTATTACCATGTATTTATCTGTGATATGGCTTTAAGTATTAATCTTGTGAGCAACTAAACGATTTTTCATGATAGATAAGTTAATTACGTTGAATCAATAAAGGCTTATATTAACATTTTCTTATGGAATCCGAGTCTAAAGTCAAGTAGGTCCTTGCGACAAGTAACACCTAAAAGATTGATATTGGTCATGATGTCAAAAGTTGGGGTGTTACAAGTTGGTATCAAAGCAGTTCATCCTTTGAGCCTTGAGATGGACTAATTATGCTTCCTTGCATACTTTGAATCTTTTTATGTCAAGCATTAGGATATTTTGTAATATATTATGCATGAAGGTTTGTGATATCCATTGTAGTATTATTAATACTTGATTTTGATATATTAAAACTGATCACCTTAATATTGATTATTGGGTATTGATAGAACTCAAATGGCTGGGAATAGGCGAGGATGCCCTCGACTGGAGAGAACAAGTGAGGGAAATTTTCTTGATGCAACGGCTATTCTCGAATCCATAAACACTATGGTCACTGCTGTACGTGATTCAGTAGCTGCTACCAACCGGGTAGCTAAATGTCTTGATCGCCATAATCAAACTGAGGCTTTTGGCCAGAGTTATGACATAATTTATGTAGATAAGGTAATGAGTAATGAGAATTATTGATTGGTATAAGTTGAAAACTTAGAGGATTAAATTTGGTTGTTGAAAGTTAGGAAGCCTTGCTGCAGAAATTTTGAAAACAGATTGGGCAGCAACTTAAAATAAATTCTGGGAGTAATTTGGTCTATTTTTACAAAAAAAATTATATTTCTAATAAACTTCAATAGATCACGATTCCTCCATAAAAATTTCAGGAAATTTGGCCAAGTGATTTGGAAGATGTGAACTTTTTAACTTTAGTGGTTATTGCAGAAATTTTTCTGGTTATATAGTTCTGCAATATCAATTTTTAGCCACTAGATCTGTTGATTTATTTAGTATTTTGAGTTTCTTCCAAAAGAATTTTAAAGATCCGTTAGTCTATTTTAAGTGAGTATAAATTTTATATCCATAGCTATTTTCTAGAGTTAGTTATGTCTCTTGGTAGCTGGGCTGTTCGCAGAAAATTCAAAACCAATTTAAAGAAACAAGGCAGCACTTCCAACTGGCATTTAATTAACCAAACGAGGTGCTATGGACCTAAACTTTATTTGTCCTAAAACTTAAGGGTGTTAAGTGTATTCTCACCAAAATTTGGAAGTATCGGATTATAATTAGATTTGTCATAAATTTTTCAAAAACAAAGCTGCCTGTTATATTTTTCTAAATCTTCTTAGGGTAGCAGCTGATTTTTATTAAGTTTGCCTTCAAATCCAATTATAATTTTAATTTCAATCCAAAGGGGTATGTCCATATTTGGCAGGAACGAAAGTTGAGAATTGTATGTTGAATGGGACTTGTACCAAATTACTAATGCGAAAGTGTCCGCTTGACTGATAGCCTGAGATTACTAATGCGGGAATGTTTGCCTAATTGATATATATATTTATTAATTTTTTATTTTAAATAATTAATTTTTAATAAAATAATTAAAAAATTGGAGTTAATTTCTTTAATTATTCCATTTTTTTAACTATTCTTTTTTAATTTGAATAAAAAATACAATTAAAAATATCTATTTTTTTAAAATATAAAGAAGTCTCGTATAATGATTTGTACTCAATAAGTATTTTTCGATTCTTATTTTTAAGATTTTTAAACAACACATGAACAAACTAATTAACTTAGAATACAAAACAGCAATATTACCAAATAAAAAAAGTACATGAGAGCAAAAACAAATTAAAACTATAGTTGTTAAATTTGAATCGAATCGACTAATTTGGTTGAAAAAACTGACGGACCGAAATCTCAAACCGGATCAAACCAAGTACAAGACCATTTTGACTTTTGAATTAGTTAAATCGAATAGAACCGGACCAATTGACCCGCTTTGTATTTGAACAACAAACCTTACTAGCAGCCATAGCCCACATTGCCATAGCCCAAATTTAATTTAAGTTTTTAACTATTTTGTGTTTTTATTTAAGTAAGACTATAGTTGTTAAAACTAAATTGGATCGGCCAATTCGATCAAAAAACTGGTGAATTAAATCCTAAATCGATCAAGATTAGTGTTTTGATCGTTTAAAAAAATAAACCGATAAAATCAGTGTAAATCGACATCCAAACCGAACTAGTCAACCAGTCAACACATGTATGTCTAGAACTGGTAAACACGCTAGGAAACAAATATATGTAGATTAATTCCAAAAATAGCATGGGATTTGAATCTAAGACCTACAATGCATAAGGCTTTATTTGCATCCAGTTTCTCCAAGCAAAATATTTTATATTGATTAAAATGTATTAATTTTTTTCATTGACTATAATGTGAGGCAAGTCTTTATCTTCTTTATTCTTTACTCAACAAAATACAATTAAAATAAATAGTTCAATAGTTCTAAATTATTGTAGCTTAGTTAAAAGTTTGATTGTAAATTTTTTGGAAGAGTTATAGAATTTTGAGTCTGATCATTTACAAGTTGAAAAATGTATTTATGGGACACTTTGAGTATATGTCAACTGTGATTGAGTCATCTAATTGCGTACTTCAGTAAGCTACTCGAAATTATTAGAATAAAATTTGTTGTTTTTTAAATACTGTGATAAAAGGGTAGCTAAATAGGATTTACTAACTAGATAATTATGTTATATTTTCTTTGGATGGTATATTATTTGGTAGAATAGAATAATATAGTAATATGTCTGCTAGAACATGAAACTAGAAGGTTGGCTAAACTGTAAATTATGTTGGGTTCATCGTCCACATGTGTTAGCAGATCACGATATCTGTATTGTTCGGTAAAATTTATATCCATTTATGTTATAATATTTATGATATTGTTAATAGCATGATGTGCATTTTTCTTGGAGTGAACTATCAACCCGACCCTTGACCATTTCGCACAATGACAAAGTAACTCCTGACGAATATTGTAATCCACTTCGGTCCATGTCCCATTGATAAACCACTAATTTATAGTTTATATTGTGTTTAATTGTGTGGTTTTGTCGTGATCCTTACCCACTTATTCATCAATTTAGCATGCATTTAGATTTCCTTCCTGATTTTATTACATGTTTGAAAATTGCTTCCTAGAGACTTTAATTATTTAATTTTAATTCTCCTTTATTTCATTCGATGCCATAATCTGTGTGTCAAGTGTTTCAGGCTTTATAGGGCATGAATGAGACGGAGATTGGAGAGGAAGCTAGCAAAAATGGAAAGAACACAAGAATTGAAGAAGATAACCAGCGAAAAGTGACGCGGTCGCATGGCTCACGCGACTGCGCGAAGGAGCGTAAATCGCAGTGACGCGGCCGCATGGCTTGTGCGGCCGCGCGGATTGGAAAGCATAAGCGACGTGGTAGCGTGGACGACGCAAATGCGTGAAGAGGAAAAGTGCCAGCGACGCGTCCGCATGGACGACGCGATCGCGTGACATGCGCGATCTGCATAAACTGCAGAATCTGAAACTAGCGACTTTGGACCCTATTTCGGCCCAGTTTTCAGCCCGGAACAGCAGACTAGAGTCAGAGAATATGCAGAAACAACGCAGACACATTCATTGAGTAGTTTTTAGATCTAGTTTTTCACTCTCTTAGGTTTTTCTCTCTAGTTTTTAGAATTTTAATTTTCAATTGGTCTTAGCATTGGAACATTGAAAAGAGTCATTTCCTCATCAAGACTTCATCATTCTAGTTTGTTCTCTTAACTTGGTTTTATTCTTCCATGTTCTTTGTTTTGCTCAATTTTGTCATTCAGATATTTTTATGATTAATTAATGCAAGGATTATTTCTTCTTAATTTAATTTCCATTACAATAATCATGTCTTCTTTTAATTCCCTTTCATATGCCATGGATTTTTTATTTACAATGAGTGAGTAGTTTCATTACTTGATGGGGAGTTGATTAAAAAGGAACTCTTGAGTTGGAAGGATTGGAAGAAAAATTTGTAATTGGGTTGAATGTTGGATTGCTATCCTGTCACCGATGCCAATCCCTTTGAACTAAGTGGGTTGCAACTTGTGAACAGATCTGGCATTTCCACTTGTTTGACTTTCTCTTACCTAGTAAGAGATAACCAAACGGAACAACTATTAATTATAAATTAATCTTACAATCACACCATCAATGATAGAGATTCTAACCAATCAATTCCCAATCAAGGCCTTTTATTTCTATTATTTAAAATTCCTCAATTTAATTCCCAATTTACTTAGCTCAACTCTTTTTGGAATATCTGATTAATAAAACATCACACTTTTCTGCAACTCGTTGGGAGACGACCTGGGACTTAAAACTCCCAGTAATTTTAATTTAAACTTTCAGTGACATATTTCTAAATTGATAGGCAGATTTTCGATGAGTTAAGAACTATACTTGTAACGCAACCATTTTAATAAATTTTTAATTCACCAGCTTCTGCACTCCATCAATTTTTGGCGCCGTTTCCGGGGAGTTACAATAGAGTGCTTATTTTATTAATTAGAATTTATTTATTTGTATTTTATTTAATTTTGCTACTATAAGCTGCGTGTTTCTTCCGTTAAATGACACGTTCACTTCCTGATCTGCGCTTGCTGATATTCGATCCTGAAATTGAAAGAACAATTTCACGAATAAGGTGAGAACAGCGTAGGTTAGTCCGCTCTGAGGGCGGATCTGAAAGTGAATCTGAGGAAGAAACTAGCCCCCGTTCTACTGATTCGGTTGTTTTACGTGCAGAAAACATGGCAGCTAGAAGAATTACCATTCAGGAGGAAGGAGCTCCTGATTTTACACTGCAACCGTTTCAAGCGCATCATCCAGCGGTAGCTACGGATTTTGAAATAAAGACCGCACTGCTAAATTTGATGCCGAAGTTTCATGGCCTACTTGCTCAAGAGCCTATCAAGCACTTGAGAGATTTCCAGGCAGCCTGTTCTACTGTCAGGCGTGATGGCGCTGATGAAACTTTAATTCTGCTGAAAGCTTTTCCGTTCTCTCTTGAGGGAAAAGCAAGAGAGTGGTACTACACTCAACCTCTAGCAAACGTATCCAACTGGGATACACTCAGAAAGGAGTTCCTGGAGAAATTCTTCCCATCTGAAGTTACTGATAAACTGAGGAAGGATATCTCTACAATTGTTCAAGATGACAGTGAGACTCTCTTTGAATACTGGGAGCGCTTCAATAATCTTCTGGAAGCATGCCCCCACCACATGATTGACAAGATCGTGCTACTCAGATATGTCACACAAGGTATGAGGCCCCAAGATAAGACTACATTGGAAAGTGCCAGCAATAGGTCTATGAAGAAGTACAAGACCACTGATGAAGCTTGGCAATTGACCAGTGATTTAGCTGAATCTACTCGGAACCACAGACAGAAGCAAGGCCGTTGCAGAAGTATCTTCTGGCATAGAGACTGCTGCTCTAAATCGAAGCATCTGTGAAATGACCAACCTGCTGAAGCAAATGCAGTTAAATTAACAAGCTCAGCAAACTCAACCACAGCAAAACCAACAACTAGTTCCACAAAGAATTTGCAGAATTTGTGCTGATTACAGCCATTACACTGATGAATGCCCGCAGCTCCAACAGCAAATTCAGCTTTCTCCATCACAGCACAGCCAACAGTTGGTTCTACAAAGAGTATGCAGAACCTGTGCAGATTACAGTCATTATACTGATGAGTGTCCACAACTCTAACCGGAAGACCACACTGTGGTAGCCACTCACAACTTTTATGACCGCCCCAACCAAGGGTACAATCAAAGTGGAAATAATAACCATGGATGGCAAGACAATTCAAACCAGAATTGGAGAGACAACAATAATAAGGGAGGCAGAGATAATCAGGGAAATCAGAGGTGGAATAATTACAACAACAGGCAGCAAAATCAACCTTACCGAGCACCTCACCTTAGGCAAAACCAAGGACCACCGAACAATCAGCAGCAACCCTCTCAAATTACTCATTCTTCTGTATCTTCTAATGAAGAATTGTTACAAGCTTTTGAGAAAAGACAACTGGCCATGGAAAATATCATCGTGAACAGTATTAACGCCAGTCTGAATGGTTTCACCTCTACTCTGCAAGCTTTTATGACATAACTTGGTTCAGCACAAAATTCCAGTAACCAACCTTCAAGCACCACTGGAATCCCCTCTCAACCATTTCCCAATCCAAAGGGAGGCATTAATGCCATCACCCTGAGGTCCGGAACCATACTGCAGGAGAGGAATCAGGAGGAACCAAGCTCACCAGAATACGCCTCAGCTGAAGAGGTGGTGGAAATCGAAGATGTTGAAGAGGAAGAGGATATACAGGACACAATTGAAGAAGAAATAGCTCAACCACAGGAAGAAGCAAAAAAAAGGTGCAGGCACCACAGAAAACACTACTCCCATTCCATTCCCACAACTTGCAAGGAAGCCTAGGCAGCAGCTGGAACCTGATCCTAAAATGGTAGAAATATTCAAAAAGGTTGAGGTAACTGTTCCCCTTTTTGATGTTATTCAGCAAGTACCTAAATATGTAAAGTTTCTAAAAGACTTATGTATCCATAAAGACAAAATTAATGAATTAGAAACTATTCTTTTAGGTAGTTCTATATCTGCTTTAATGGGAGGATTACCTGAAAAATGTAGTGACCCAGGTCCTTGCATAGTTAGTTGTACTATTGGTGGTGTAGTAATTTATGATTGCATGTGTGATTTAGGAGCATGTGTCAGTATAATGCCTTTGTCTATATATGATGTTTTAAGGCTCCCTCCCTTAAAAAGGCCGGCAGCTCGTTTTGTGTTAGCAGAAAAAAGCATTATTACAGTGGCTGGAGTTGTTGAAGATGTTTTGGTGAACATTAAAGGGCTCACATTTCCCACTAATTTTTATATCTTGGAGATGCCCCATAATGACTCAAATAAGCCATCATCAATCCTACTTGGAAGACCATTCCTGAAGACATCAAAATTCAAATTGGATGCTTTTTCAGGGACATACTCCTTTGAAATAGATGGCCGCATAGTAATCTTCAATCTGAATGGAGTCATTGACAACCCCCCAGAAGATCGTTCTATCTTCCAGTGTGATGTCATAGACGAAAGTGTGGCTGAAGTTCAAAAGGAAGAGTTTGAAGAGAGGCATACTGGACAAAGTCCAAGTGTGGGGATCCTCTTAACTGACAATGAAGACACTTCACCATTTTCACAAGCCCCAGATAACCCAGAGTCTGTCCACGATCAAAAGTTAGAATTGAAACCTCTCCCTCCACATCTCAAATATGCTTACCTTGAGGATGAGCAGAAGTTTCCGGTTATTATTGCAAGAGAACTGACTTCTCAACAAGAAGAACAGCTACTTGATGTGTTGAGGAAGCATAAGAAGGCAATTGGGTGGAGTTTGGCAGATGATGAGCGGATAATTTATACGCTTTTTGGCATTGTTTTTAGGTAGTTTTTAGTAAGATCAAGCTACTTTTAGAGATGTTTTCATTAGTTTTTATGTTAAATTCATATTTCTGGACTTTACTATGAGTTTGTGTGTTTTTCTGTGATTTCAGGTAAATTCTGACTGAAATTGAGGGATTTGAGCAAAACTCTGAAAAAGACTGACAAAAGGACTGCTGATGCTGTTGGATTCTGACCTCCCTGCACTCGAAATGGATTTTCTGGAGCTACAGAACTCCAAATGGCGCGCTCTCAATGGCGTTGGAAGGTAGACATCCAGGGCTTTCCAGCAATATATAATAGTCCAAACTTTATTCGAAGAATGACGACATAACTTGGCGTTGAACGCCAAGTACATGCTACTTTCTGGAGTTAAACGCCAGAAAAACGTCATGATCCGGAGTTGAACGCCCAAAACACGTCATAACTCAAAGTTCAACTCCAAGAGAAGCCTCAGCTCGTGGATAGATGAAGCTCAGCCCAAGCACACACCAAGTGGGCCCCGGAAGTGGATTTATGCATCATTTACTTACTCATGTAAACCCTAGTAGCTAGTCTAGTATATATAGGACATTTATCTATTGTATTAGACATCTTTTGACCACTTTAAGTCTTTTATCATCCGGTCACTTGATCATGGAGAGGGCTGGCCACTCGGCCATGCCTGAACCTCTTTTGCTTATGTATTTTTCAACAGTGGAGTTTCTGCACACCATAGATTAAGGGTGTGGAGCTCTGCTGTACCTCAAGTATTAATGAAGTTCTATTTTCTTTTATTCAAATCCTCTTTTATTCTTATTCCAAGATATTCATTCGTACCCAAGAACATGATGAATGTTATGAGTCAGATTACCCTCATTATCATTCTCACTTATGAACGCGCGTGATTGACAACCACTTCCGTTCTACATGCAACAGAGCTTGAATG
>NC_029775.3:20538487-20540380 GCF_000817695.3 Arachis duranensis
CGTAAGGTTTATTACTTGGACGACCCAGTACACTTGCTGGTTAGTTGAACGGAGTTGTGAAAATAAACAGTGCCCTAAGAGTATATACACACAAGTACAAAGAACATGTGATCACAATTTCGTCCACCAAGTTTTTGGCGCCGTTGCCGGGGATTGTTCGAGTATGGACAACTGACGGTTCATCTTGTTGCTCAGATTAGGTAATTTTCTTTTCAAATTTTTTTTTTCAAAAATTTTTCTTTTCTTTTTCGTTTTTGCAAACCTTATTTTCGAAAAAATAAAATAAAAATACAAAAAAAATTAGAAAATCATAAAAATCAAAAATATTTTATGTTTCTTGTTTGAGTCTTGTGTTAATTTTTAAGTTTGGTGTCAATTGCATGCTTTTAAAATTTTTCTTGCATTTTTCGAAAATTTCATGCATTTATAGTGTTCTTCATGATCTTCAAGTTGTTCTTGATAAGTCCTCTTGTTTGATCTTGATGTTTTCTTGTTTTGTATTGTTAGTTGTTTTTCATGTGCATTTTTGCATTCATATTTTTCATGCATTAAAGATTTCTAAGTTTGGTGTCTTGCATGTTTTCTTTGCATCAAAAATTTTTCAAAATTATGTTCTTGATGTTCATCATGATCTTCAAAATGTTCTTGGTGTTCATCTTGACATTCATAGTGTTCTTGCATGCATCTTGTGTCTTGATCCAAAATTTTCATGTTTTGGGTCATTTTTGTGTTTTTCCTTAAAAAATTCAAAAATAAAAAAATATCTTTTCCTTATTTTTCTCATATTTTTCGAAAATTTGAGTTGACTTAGTCAAAAATTTTCAAAATTAGTTGTTTCTTACAAGTCAAGTCAAATTTTCAATTTTAAAAATCTTTTTCTTATCTTTATATCATATTTTCAAAAATTAGCTAACAATTAATGTGATTTGTTCAAAAAATTTGAAGTTTGTTACCTTCTTGTTAAGAAAGGTTCAATCTTTAAGTTCTAGAATCTTATCTTGTAGTTTCTTGTTAGTTAAGTCAATTTAAAAAAAAAATTAATTAAATCTTTTTCAAAATATCTTTTTATTAAAATTTTTATCTTATCTATTTATCTTTTATCTTATCTTTTTCAAAAATTTATCTTTTTCAAAATTTGATTTCAAAAATATCTTATCTAACTTACTATCTTCTTATCTTTTTCAATTTTGATTTCAAATCTTTTTCAATCAACTAACTAACTTTTTGTTTGTTTCTTATCTTTTTCAAAACCACCTAACTACTTCTCCCTCTTCTATTTTCGAAAATATCTCTCTCTTTTTCAAAAATTCTTTTTAATTAATTAATTGTTTCATGTTTTAATTTTAATTACATTCTATCTCTAATTTTCGAAAATCACTAACCCTTTTTCAAAATTATTTTCGAAAATTCTCTTCTCTTTTCTTCTTCTTTTTAATTATTTAATTACTAACACTTCTCTTCACCTCTTTTCATCAAAAATCCGAACCCTCTTCTTCATTCTTCTACCCCTTTCTTTTTCTACTAACATAAAGGAATCTCTATACTGTGACATAGAAGATTCCTCTTCTTTTCTTGTTTTCTTCTCTTTCATATGAGCAGGAACAGGGATAAAGGCACTCTTGTTGAAATTGATCCAGAACCTGAAAGGACTCTGAAGAGAAAATTAAAAGAAGCTAAATTACAACAATCCAGAAGCAACCTTTTAGAAATTTTCGAACAAGAGAAAGAGATGGCAGAAGAAAATAATAATAATAATGCAAGGAGAATGCTTGGTGACTTCACAAAACCAACATCCAAGTTTGATGGAAGAAGCATCTCCATTCCTGCCATTGGAGCCAATAACTTTGAGCTTAAGCCTCAACTAGTTGCTTTAATGCAACAAAACTGCAAGTT
>NC_029775.3:20541464-20543966 GCF_000817695.3 Arachis duranensis
TCCTCTGAAGAGGATGAAGATGTGACTGGAGAGCAAGTTGCTCAATATTTAGGAGCTATCATGAAGCTGAATGCCAAGCTATTTGGTAATGAGACTTGGAAAAGTGAACCTCCCTTGCTCATTAGTGAACTGGATAATTGGATTCAGAAAACTCTACCTCAAAAGAAACAAGATCCTGGCAAGTTCTTAATACCTTGCACCATTGGCACCATGAGCTTTGAAAAAGCTCTATGTGATCTTGGGTGAGGAATAAATCTTATGCCACTCTCTGTAATGGAGAAGCTGGGGATCATTGAGGTACAACCTGCCTTGTTCTCATTACAATTGGCAGACAAGTCAATGAAACAAGCTTATGGAATGGTAGAGGATGTGCTAGTGAAGGTTGAAGGCCTTTACATCCCTGCTGATTTCATAATCCTAGATACTAGGAAGGAAGATGATGAATGCATCATCCTAGGAAGACCTTTCCTAGCCACAGCAGAAGCTGTGATAGATGTCCACAGAGGAGAGTTAGTCCTTCAATTGAATGGGGAATACTTTGTGTTTCAGGCACATGGCCATCCCTCTGTGACAAAAGAGAGCAAGCATGAAGAGCTTCTCTCAGTTCAGAGTCAAGAAGAAGAGCCTCCACAGTCAAACTCTAAGTTTGGTGTTGTGAAGCCACAACCAAACTCTAAGTTTGGTGTTCAAACCCCATATCCAAACTCTAAGTTTGGTGTTGGGACTACACACTAACATTGACCTGATCACCTTGTGGTTCCATGAGAGCCACTGTCAAGCTATTGACATTAAAGAAGCGCTTGTTGGGAGGCAACCCAACTTTATTTATCTAATTTTATTTTATTTTGTTTCTTTGTTATTTTTGTGTTTAATTAGGTACATGATCATGAGGAGTCACGAAAAATGAACGCCCAAAACAAGCAACAACCTGGCCTTAAACGCCAGGATGGTGCACAGAGAGGACAAACTGGCGCTGAACGCCAGGAACAAGCATGAAACTGGCGTTCAACGCCAGAAACATGCATTACATGGGCGTTGAACGCCCAGAACATGCACCAATGGGCGTTTGAACGCCAGAATGATGCATGAAGGCATTTTACATGCCTATAGGGTGAAGGAATGGTATTTCTTTTCACCTCAGGATCTGTGGACCCCACAGGATCCCCACCTAACATATTCCCACCTTACCTCTTAATCCTAATCACAATTTCTCTTCTAAATCCAAAATCACTCTTCCCCATATCACAATTCCCAATCTTCTTCACCAATCACCTCAAGTCCTCTTCCCAATCACCCCATTCACCATTCACATCAACCTCCTCTTCCCCATAAACCCCACCTACCCTCATAAAATTCAAATTCAATTTCCCACCCTTTCCCACCCAAAATGGCCGAACTCCCACCCTACCTCTCCCTATAAATACCTCTCCTTTATTCTTCATTTTCACACAACACAAACCCCTTCTTCTCTCATATAGCCGAACCCACTCCTCTCCCTCTCTACCAAAATTCTCTTCTTCTTCTTCTACTCTTCTTTTCTTTTTTTTTGCTCGAGGACGAGCAAATTTTAAGTTTGGTGTGGTAAAAAGCCTAAGCTTTTTATTTTTTCATTTACCATTAATGGCACCTAAAGCCAGAGAAACCTCAAAGGGAAAACAAAAAGCTTCCACCTCTGAGTCATGAGAGATGGAAAGAAAAATATAAGCCGTCATAGCTCAGTGGTAGAACATGTGGCTGCAAATCAAGAGATCCCTGAGATACCTCAGGAGATAAGCTGTCCTCCACACAAATATTGGAAGCAACCAAGGGGAGACACACCAAAATTACTAGGAATCATTCAAATAGAAGCAAGGAAGAGACATAGAGGAGCTCAAAAAGCACCATTAGTTCTTCAAGAAGACGCCACTAGAGGTGGATTCATTCCTTGTTCTTTATTTCTTTCTGTTTTCGGTTTTTAATTATTGTGTTTATCTATGTTTTGTGTCTCTACTTCATGATCATTAGTGTGTAACCATGCCTTAAAGCTATGAATAAAATCCATTAATCCTTCACCTCTCTTAAATGAAAAATGTTTTAATTCAAAAGAACAAGAAGTACATGAATTTCGAATTTATTATTGAATTTAATTTAATTATATTGATGTGGTGGCAATAATTTTTGTTTTCTGAATGAATTAATTGATGTGGTGACAATGCTTTATGTTTTCTGAATGAATGCTTGAACAGTGCATATGTCTTTGGATCTTGTTGTTTATGAGTGTTAAAATTGTTGGTTCTTGAAAGAATGATGAACAAAGAGAAATGTTATTGATGATCTGAAAAACATCATGAAATTGATTCTTGAAGCAAGAAAAAGCAGCAAAAAAAATGGCAAAAATTTTAAGAAGCAAGGATCCAAGGCTTTGAGCATTAATGGATAGGAGGGCCCAAGGAAATAAAATCCAGGCCTAAGCGGCTAAATCAAGTTGTCCCTAACCATGTGCTTGTGTCATGAAGGTCCAAG
>NC_029775.3:20544064-20544558 GCF_000817695.3 Arachis duranensis
CTGGACACCACTAACTGGGGACTTTAGCAAAGCTGAGTCACAATCTGAAAAGGTTCACCCAGTTATGTGTCTGTGGAATTTGTGTATCCGGTGGTAATACTGGAAGACAAAGTGCTTAGGGCCACAGCCAAGACTCATAAAATAGCTGTGTTCAAGAATCAACATGCCTAACTAGGAAAATCAATAACACTATCTGAAATTCTAAGTTCCTAGAGAAGCCACTCATTCTAAACTTCAAAGGAAAAAGTGAGATGCCAAAACTGTTCAGAAGCAAAAAGCTACAAGTCCCGCTCATTTAATAAAATTAATATTCATTGATATTTCTGAATTTATAGTATATTCTCTTTTTTTTATCCTATTTGATTTTCAGTTGCTTGGGGACAAGCAACAATTTAAGTTTGGTGTTGTGAGGAGCGGATAATTTATACGCTTTTTGGCATTGTTTTTAGGTAGTTTTTAGTAAGATCAAGCTACTTTTAGGGATGTTTTCATTA
>NC_029775.3:20544724-20545335 GCF_000817695.3 Arachis duranensis
AAGGCTGACAAAAGGACTGCTGATGCTGTTGGATTCTGACCTCCCTGCACTCGAAATGGATTTTCTGGAGCTACAGAACTCCAAATGGCACGCTCTCAACGACGTTGGAAGGTAGACATCCAGGGCTTTCCAGCAATATATAATCGTCCATACTTTATTCGAAGAATGACGACGTAACTTGGCGTTGAACGCCAAGTACATGCTGCTTTCTGGAGTTAAACGCCAGAAAAACGTCATGATCCGGAGTTAAACGCCCAAAACACGTCATAACTCAAAGTTCAACTCCAAGCCTTAGCTCGTGGAATGATCAAGCTCAGCCCAAACATACACCAAGTGGGCCCCGGAAGTGGATTTATGCATCATTTACTTACTCATGTAAACCCTAGTAGCTAGTCTAGTATATATAGGACATTTATCTATTGTATTAGACATTTTTTGACCACTTTAAGTCTTTTATCATCCAGTCACTTGATCATGGAGAGGGCTGGCCACTCGGCCATGCCTGAACCTCTTTTGCTTATGTATTTTTCAACAGTGGAGTTTCTGCACACCATAGATTAAGGGTGTGGAGCTCTGCTGTACCTCAAGTATTAATGAAATTCTATTTTCTT
>NC_029775.3:20545649-20563593 GCF_000817695.3 Arachis duranensis
AGGGTATTTCCCCGAGAGGAAGAAAGTAGCCACAGTTGATGGTGAACCCCTATACAAAGCTTGCCATGGAAAGGAGTAAGAAGGATTGAGTAGAAGCAGTAGGGAAGGCAGGCGTCCTTGAGCCATACAGCATCTCCACATACTTAACTAAAATTCCTATGCACGAATCTACATAAGTATTCTATCCCTTTTATTATTCCTTTTTATTTATATTCCAATAATCACAATTACCCTTTAATCTCCCTAACTGAGATCTACAAGGTAACCATAGCTTGCTTCATACCAACAATCTCTGTGGATTCGACCCTTACTCACGTAAGGTTTATTACTTGGACGACCCAGTACACTTGCTGGTTAGTTGAACGGAGTTGTGAAAATAAACAGTGCCCTAAGAGTATATACACACAAGTACAAAGAACATGTGATCACAATTGGGTGGAGTTTGGCAGACATAATGGGAATCAACCCTCAAGTATGCGAGCACAGAATATTTTTAGAAGAGGGAGCAAGACCTGTCCGTCAACCACAAAGAAGATTGAATCCTACCATCTTGGAAGTTGTAAAAAAGGAAGTGACCAGACTATTGGAGGCCGGTATCATATATCCCATTTCAGACAGTGAATGGGTAAGCCCTGTACAAGTAGTGCCCAAGAAGTCCGGAGTCACTACCGTGAAAAATGAGCATGGAGAGCCCATAGCAACTAGAGTTCAGAATGCATGGAGAGTCTGCATTGATTACAGGCGTCTCAACCAAGCTACTCGTAAGGATCACTATCCACTTCCATTTATTGATCAAATGCTGGATTGCCTGTCAGGTAAATCGCATTATTGCTTTTTAGATGGTTACACAGGTTATTTCCAAATTTATATAGCTCCTGAGGATCAGGAAAAGACTACTTTTACATGTCCTTTTGGGACCTATGCTTATAAAAGAATGCCCTTTGGCTTGTGCAATGCACTAGCTACTTTCCAAAGGTGCATGATGAGTCTTTTCTCTGATCTCATTGAGGACTGTATGGAAGTTTTTATGGACGACTTTAGCGTTTATGGTGATTCTTTTAACCTTTGCTTAGATGGATTATCTAGAGTAATGGATAGATGTATTAATACAAACCTTGTATTGAATTTCGAAAAATGTCATTTTATGGTAAAGCAAGGGATTGTGTTGGGACATGTGGTATCTAATAATGGTATTTCTGTAGACCCAGCAAAGGTGAATGTTATTTCTAGTTTATCTTACCCCTCTTCTGTGAGGGAAGTCCGTTCGTTCCTTGGCCATGCAGGTTTCTACAGGAGATTTATTAAGGGCTTTAGTAAGGTGGCACTTCCCTTATCCAGATTACTACAAAAGGATATTGAGTTCGAGTTCAGTGAGGATTGAAAACAAGCATTTGATAAGCTAAAGACTGCTCTAACTCAAGCTCCAATTGTGAGAGGACCCGATTGGAGCCAGCCATTTGAAATCATGTGCGATGCTTCCAACCATGCAGTAGGAGCAGCACTGGCTCAGCGTGAAGGTAAGGATCCTTTTGTTATTGCCTATGCTTCTAAGACTTTAGACACTGTCCAGTCCAATTATACTACTACTGAGAAAGAGCTACTTGCTATTGTTTTTGCTCTGGATAAATTTCGGGCTTATTTACTTGGTACTAGAGTAGTAGTGTATTCGGACCATGCACCTCTAAAGTATCTACTGGCTAAAAAGGAATCCAAACCAAGACTTATATGTTGGATACTGCTGTTACAAGAATTTGATTTAGAAATCAAGGATAGGAGTGGTAATCAAAATTTAGTAGCAGACCACTTGAGTCGCCTTGAACATATTAAGGATGATTCTACTCCTATAGATGATAATTTTCCTTTTGACAACTTACAAGTAGTATCTGAGGTAGTCCCTTGGTATGCACCTGTTGCTAATTATTTAGTTAACCGCACATTTCCTCCACATTTTTCTAAACATCAAAGAGACAAGCTGAAAAGCGAGTCTAAATATTATATATGGGATGACCCATATTTATGGAGATGTGGCGCTGACCAGATAATTAGACGTTGTGTACCTCAATCAGAATTCCAGTATATTTTAGAGGCCTGCCACTCATCTGAGAGTAGAGGACATTTTGGCCTCCAATGAACAGCTAGAAAAATCTTAGACTGTGGATTCTGGTGGCCTACTCTTTTTAGAGATGCTGCTGAGTTTTGTAAATCTTGTCACCCATGCCAGAAATTTGGTAACATATCCAAGCGGGATGAGATGCCTCAACAATATATGCTTTTCTGTGAAATTTTTGATGTTTGGGGCATTGACTTCATGGGTCCATTTCCAAATTCTAGTGGATATTTTTATATATCGTTAGCTGTAGATTATGTTTCCAAATGGGTGGAAGCAATTCCTACCCGCACTGATGATGCTAACACTGTTGTTTCCTTTGTGAGAAACCATATTATATGCCGCTTTGGATCACCACGAGCGATCGTGAGCGATCAAGGCACCCATTTTTGTAACAGGAGACTAACAGGATTGATGAAGAAGCATGGGATAATCCATAAAGTTGCAACAGCTTACCATCCCCAAACTAATGGACAAGCCGAGGTGTCAAACAGAGAAATTAAACGTATCTTGCAAAAGATAGTAAAGCCTCACAGAAAAGACTGGAGCACCAGACTACAAGATGCACTGTGGGCATATAGAACAGCATACAAGACACCCATTGGGATGAGCCCCTTCTGCTTAGTTTATGGAAAAGCTTGTCATCTCCCAGTTGAAATCGAACACAGAGCCTTCTGGGCAGTTAAAGAGTGCAACATGGGGATTGAGACTGCTGGAGCTGAAAGAAAGTTGCAACTGCAGGAACTGGAGAACCTTCGCCTAGAAGCTTATGAGAACTCCAGAATATACAAGGAAAAGATGAAAGCTGTGCATGATCAAAACATCAAGAACAGAGAGTTCCAACCTGGAGATTTTGTTCTCCTTTACAAATCTCGACTGAGGCTCATGCCCGGTAAGTTGAGATCCAAATGGGAAGGTCCATACAGAATAGAGAAGGCTGAACCGTACGGAGTTTATCACCTAAGCCATCCTTCAAGTTCTGAACTTATTAAGGTTAATGGACACCGTCTGAAGCTATACCATGGTGAGAAGGTGCAGAAAAGCAAGGAGCTTGAGATCTTCTGCCTAGAAGATCCCCACATAGCAACAGATTGAGCTAGTGGAGCGTCCAACTTACGGACGTTAAAGCAAAGTGCTTGGTGGGAGACAACCCACCGCGGTATGATCGTTCTTTTCTTCACTATTAGTTTTTTTTTCCTCTTTAAATAACTTTTCTCCTTATTAGTGCTTTCGTGCTCTCTGACTCTTCTCTTTATTAGTGCTTTCGTGCTCTTTCAATTACATGTCTTTATCTTTCTTTAAAAAAAAAAAATTGCCGCGCGACGCGATCGCACAAGCGATGCGTCCGCGTGGCAGGAGGAGTACAGAAAAATAAAAGTGAATAGAGAGTCACGCTGGAGCGTGGCTGGAGGCATGCTAATGGCACATATCGACCCACGCGACCGCGTCGCTGACGCGTCCGCGTCGAATGGGAAGTATGGCCTCCCACGCGACCGCGTGCCCCACGCGGCCGCGTGCCCTGGGTTTCCGATGTAAAAGAGTGCACAATGAAATATTGTGCTAGAGTGGTGCTGGATTGGTGCTGGAAGCACAATCCTTATCACGCGACCGCGAGCCCCACGTGGCCGCGTCCTCCATCTTCTGAAGCACACTCACGCGATTGTGTGCCCCACGCGATTGCGTCACCCAATTTTGGCAATTAAAATGAATCGAACAGAGAGTTGTGCTGGAGCGAGGCTGCACTCGCGCCAGCAGCGCAACCGAGTCACGCGACCGTGTGACTGACGCGATCGCGTCGTCTTACCTGACGCGCAACCACGCGAACGCGTGCCTTCCGCGGCCGCGTCGCATGCGCCGCACAGCTCAACCCAATAAGCCAAATTATCTTATCTTTCTCTCCTCCAAACCCTACTTTTTCTTTTCCCCCCTTCTTTCTTCTCTTCCCCTTCCCCTTCTACCTCACCTTTTACTCTCTCTCTCTCACCACCATTAACAAGGTTTTACCTTCTTCTTCCTTCTTCTCTTTTCAATCATTCTTATTATATTATGTATATATATTATTATTTTCTTTTTCTTTTTCTTTTCTTTTTCTTTTCAAATCTTTATTTTTCCTTCTTCTTCTTTTACATGGTGTTAGAAACCTTTTGAGTCTTCATTCCTCATTATATGCTTGTGGATTATTGCAAATTGTTTGACAATTATTTTTCT
Source organism: Arachis duranensis (assembly GCF_000817695.3). Classification (NCBI taxonomy): domain Eukaryota; kingdom Viridiplantae; phylum Streptophyta; class Magnoliopsida; order Fabales; family Fabaceae; genus Arachis; species Arachis duranensis. Next base: position 20,549,965 of record NC_029775.3, read on the forward strand.
CCTATTTAAGGGATTGCTTGCATGTTCAATTTCATACTTTTTATATCTTGTTTACCATGCATGCCATGTGTTTGTGAAAAAGCCCATATAGCATTATGCACTTTTCTACATTACTTTACTCTACTCTGCAATGCTTGCTTTTCATAAATTCCCTTTCAAATTTTATTAATTAAATTTCATTGTCAATACAAACGTGATAGTTAGTTTGTTACGAATGGTAACCTAACTTGGACATTGAATGTTTGATACATGCTACTCATGCCTTTGTCTGCATGCCAATAAACCTCTTGCATTCCATTATCCTACATGCACTTGCTATATTTCCATTGATGAGCTTTCCACATGTAATCCGGACCATGTGTTAATGCCATTTATCTTTATTGTGCATTGACTATCACTTACACTACCCTCTTCCTTGCTCTCTCTCTTTGAATTTAATTTTCTTTCTCTTCCCTTCTTTCAGGATGGCCACCAAGAAAGGAAAAGAGAAAGCTACTTCCAAACCACCAGCAAGAAGAGGAACTAAAAGAGCATTAGTGGCAGAGCCTTCTTCAACCGCAGTCAAGCCCTCAACAAAAAGAATTAAGAGGATAATAAAGGTTGACGACAAAGAGAAAGCCTTTCCAGCGAAGGACACTGCGCGATTTCCCAATCGCTACTGTGAGCAGATGTTCCCTATCCTAGCAGAAAGGAACTATAACAATGAATACCTTCTCATCCTCCCGCCCAATATTGCCACCTTTGTTGAGCCGCAAATTGAGCGAAGACAATGGGGTTTCCTACGAAGACAGCCAAGGCAGGTCAATCTTTCTTGGGTAGTTGAGTTCTACTCCAACTTCTACATACCAACCCTGCAGTCTGTTTATGTCCGGCAGAAACAAGTCCCCATCACAGAAGAGGCCATTCAGCAAGTTCTAAGTCTTTCCCCTATTCCAAAAGGAATGAACGCTTTTCAAGAAGCCACCCTTCAGCGCCAGAAATACCAATTTGACTGGGACTCCGTTCTCAGAGTCATTGCTTTACCTGGCAGCCATTAGATCTATGGATACCACCACAACCGCCCTAAGGGAATCTTGGCTTCCGCACTTACCTTGGAGGCTCGCGTATGGGCACAAATCATGTCCCATTACGTCTTTCCGAGCACTCACGAGTCCTCCTTCACTGCGGACATGGCTGTTCTACTATGGTGCATCCTTACAGACCAACCTCTGAATCTCTCAAGACACATCCGGCATGCTATGGAGCATGTACAAATCGCGGGCAACTTACCTTTCCCCTCCTTGGTCTCAAATCTTGTCTCAGCAGCCGGAGTCTCCTGCAGAGCTGGGGACACCAAAGCCATGCTTCCACGGGATGATCAATATGTCCCTAACGGGAAATACCTCAGACTTTCCGCAGCCACTACAAGCCAGCCTCCTAAGCCGGTTGAAGATATTCCTTCTTCAACACCACAAGCATCTACCACTGAGAAATTGCTCCACCAGATACTTGAAAAGTTGGATCGGCATGAACAGAAAGCAAAGATGAGATAGCATCGTAACGAGCGCCGATTCCAACACATCAAGGAGCTACTCAAGGGACGCTTCAGCGACTCAGACACCCCGGACTCCACTTCTTTTACCAGCACCGGGAGCCATGATGATCCCGACTGTGGAGATACTGCCACCAGCCCACCCCTGTTCCTGACAGATGGCACCGAGGACGGTGCAAAGCCTTAAGTGTGGGGAGGTCGGTCAGTACCTGACTTCCGGAGGTAAATTCTCTTCTCTGACACCAATAATTAGGATATTTTAGTTAGATTTTCTTCCCTTTATAGAATAGAATAAATTGTAGAGGTTAGAATAGTTGCATGCATGTTCTATTTGATTGAAAAGACAATAAGTTTCTTTCAAAAATCTATCTTTGGAATAAAATTTCACTAATTTTTTTCAAAATTTTTATGATAAATCTGCTTGAGTTGTATTTGGAACATGATGTTTGAGCTAAAGAACACACAACCTGTAAAAGATTTGAGCCTTTATGCATGGTTATATTATTTAACCATAATTATGTTATTCTTGTGTGTTTACTTCTCTATGATTGTAATCTATATTTTGTTTTATCCTATATGTCCAATATTTATTATATTTACATGCTTGCACATGATTGAGGCCATTATTTGTTTAAACTCACTTATCCAAATCAAGCCTACCCTTTTCAATTACCCTTGTTAACCACTTTGAGCCTTTAAAACCCCATTTGTTCTATATTTTACCACATTACTAACCTTAAGCTGAAAAACAAATTGCATATCCCAAATTGAATCTTTGGTTAGCTTAAGCTAGAATTGTGTGTGCTAGTTAAGTATGGAAATTGTAGGAACAAAAGTTGTTAAGGGAATGTGTCATAAAAATTTAAAGGAAATTTGGATACCCACTCATGTGAAAATATAAGAATGAAAAATCTATGTGCATTGATAAGCTTTATTTATTCAAAAAAAATCAATCAATAAATAAGGGGACAAAATTACCCCAATGTTAAATTCAGGATCCAAAGATCAATGCACATATGATAGAATTAAAATACAAGGTTGAAACATGAGTATGGGTTGAAAAAGGGAATTATGGGTAGCTAGGCATGAATTTAAAAGTATATAGAATATATGTATATCAGGTGAGAGCTTAGGTTAATTAAAGATTCAAGTTATAAAGCTCACTTAGCCATATGTATATCCTTACCTGCACCTTGGCCCCATTACAACCCTGGAAAGACCTCATGATGTTTGCATTGGTATATTAACTGTTGTTGATTGGTTAGGAGAAAAATAAAAGTTAGAAAGCATGACTAGAAAAGAATAGAGTGATTACCCTATACACTAGAGATTAGAGCATACATACTTTATCAGTGAGGGTTCAATGCTTGAATTTTCATGTTTCCGGCCTTCATAAGCTATCTTCTTGCACTTTTATCGGTTTTATTATATGATGATAGAATTAGTGGAATTTGATTTGTAATTGTTTTGAAGAGCTTATTTACCTTTGATCAAGTGGACAATAATCATATAGTTGCATTTATTTATATATGTAGGATTGCATTGCATTTCATGAGTTTCTGCATGTTCATACTTATTTCCTTGTCTCCTTCAATTTAGCATGAGGACATGCTAATGTTTAAGTGTGGGGAGGTTGATAAACCACTAATTTATAGTTTATATTGTGTTTAATTGTGTGGTTTTGTCGTGATCCTTACCCACTTATTCATCAATTTAGCATGCATTTAGATTTCCTTCCTGATTTTATTACATGTTTGAAAATTGCTTCCTAGAGACTTTAATTATTTAATTTTAATTCTCCTTTATTTCATTCGATGCCGCAATCTGTGTGTCAAGTGTTTCAGGCTTTATAGGGCATGAATGAGACGGAGATTGGAGAGGAAGCTAGCAAAAATGGAAAGAACACAAGAATTGAAGGAGATAACCAGCGAAAAGTGATGCGGTCGCATGGCTCACGCGACCGCGCGAAGGAGCGTAAATCGCAGTGACGCAGCCGCATGGCTTGCGCGGCCGCGTGGATTGGAAAGCATAAGCGACGCGGTAGCGTGAACGACGCAAACGCATGAAGAGGAAAAGCGCCAGCGACGCGTCCGCATGGACGACGCGATCGCGTGACATGCGCGATCTGCATAAACTGCAGAATCTGAAACCAGCGACTTTGGACCCTATTTCGGCCCAGTTTTTGGCCCGGAACAGTAGACTAGAGTCAGAGAATATGCAGAAACAACGCAGACACATTCATTGAGTAGTTTTTAGATCTAGTTTTTCACTCTCTTAGGTTTTTCTCTCTAGTTTTTAGAATTTTAATTTTCAATTGGTCTTAGCATTGGAACATTGAGAAGAGTCATTTCCTCATCAAGACTTCATCATTCTAGTTTGTTCTCTTAACTTGGTTTTATTCTTCCATGTTCTTTGTTTTGCTCAATTTTTTCATTCAGATATTTTTATGATTAATTAATGCAAGGATTATTTCTTTTTAATTTAATTTCCATTCCAATAATCATGTCTTCTTTTAATTCCCTTTCATATGCCATGGATTTTTTATTTACAATGAGTGAGTAGTTTCATTACTTGATGGGGAGTTGATTAAAAAGGAACTCTTGAGTTGGAAGGATTGGAAGAAAAATTTGTAATTGGGTTGAATGTTGGATTGCTATCCTGTCACCGACGCCAATCCCTTTGAACTAAGTGGGTTGCAACTTGTGAACAGATCTGGCATTTCCACTTGTTTGACTTTCTCTTACCTAGTAAGAGATAACCAAATGGAACAACTATTAATTATAAATTAATCTTACAATCACACCATCAATGATAGAGATTTTAACCAATCAATTCCCAATCAAGGCCTTTTATTTCTATTATTTAAAATTCCTCAATTTAATTCCCAATTTACTTAGCTCAACTCTTTTTGGAATATCTGATTAATAAAACAGCACACTTTTCTGCAACTCGTTGGGAGACGACCTGGGACTTAAAACTCCCAGTAATTTTAATTTAAACTTTCAGTGACATATTTCTAAATTGATAGGCAGATTTTCGGTGAGTTAAGAACTATACTTGCAACGCAACCATTTTAATAAATTTTTAATTCACCAGCTTCTGCACTCCATCACCCATACCTTCGTCACACAAGCCTGTCCTTGAGGGTGAATCTCCGGCAAGAATGAACAGAAAACGCTGAGCTGTCACGGTGAGCGTGTGTGAGCTGGCTGACGTGGACGATTGCTGCAGATGTGGACAACTGAAATGGTCAAGGGGGTTAATTGTCTGCATCCACGTCAACATAAAACATGGTCATTTTGAGGGGAGGTGACTTCTTATTCGTTGTGGGTATTTGTCCCCCTCTTTCTGACTAATTTGTGAAGCCCTAAGTCGCCATAAGCAGCATGAGAGAGCTCACTTCAACGTCCCTTCACGAAATTGGAAGAGACGTAGTCAACGACGAAAGCAGGAGTGCAACCATTAGCTCTACTGGAAGTGTTGGACCGCGGAAGACGACGAAGAAGAAGATGTTCAATACTCCACGGTGCTATTGTGGAACTCATGCAATTCTGTTCCTATCTTCGATGGAGCTTAACTCTAATAGGTTGTTTTATGGATGTCCCAACTTTAAGGTGATTAGAATTTTTAATTAAGTTCGTTTGATGTGACCTCTAGTAACATGTTCTTACTATTATTTGTAAATACTGCAGAGTTCAGGGTCACAATGCAAATACTTTGCGTGGCTTGATGATTTTGTGGTGTTGTTCGATTTTGATGGCTCGAAATTGTTTGGTTTTGATAGTGGAAAGCAACCCGAAGATCATCACGTGGTTGCAGCTGAGATGCTTGGTGGAAAAGTGAGGGAGCTAGAGCATACAGGTTAAGAGATGCAAACACGTGCAAAGTGACCATAGGTATTTTAGTGTTGCAGCAGTTGTTGCATTTTTCTGTGGAATTATAGTTGCAAACTTCGTTAGGACATTAAGTTAGAGGATGACTATGTGAATTGATGCTAAGACTGTTATCTTGTTATGATATTTTTTTGGAGATAATCAAACACATATGTTGTTTAATATTATTATTGTTATTGTGGACATATGAAGCTGAGAATAGGCTTACGAAAAGCAAACACAATTCATATATTATATTAGGTTCATGCACTGAAGAAGTAACACAAAAAAAAGTTCTGAAAATGTAGCAACTAATATTCAGGGGCAGCATATAACCCTTTACAAAAGCGAGATAACACATAATTTATCAGTTTTCTACTTGGGGCCTAAACTTGCCAAAACAAATCCAAATTAACATTTGCGGAATGTACCAAAGTAACACACAAAATATATGAAATGATTTTGTCATATCCCTGCATAGATTATTTCTTTCTTGGTGAGATGAACCCAGAAGTTGGAATAAACTTGAAAAGCCTTGAAGCAGTCTCAGAACTTGCTGCGTGCATTGTCTCCGTGGATATGCTATTTGGTGTTGGTGGAAAAGAAGGTCTGATCCCCATTGTTGGTTGAGCAAATTGGTTAACCATTAGTGGAACAGAAGGCCTGACCCCCATTGCTGGTTGAGCAGATTGGTTAACCATTGGTGGAACAGATGTGGGAGGCACTGGAGGCCTTACAATAGGGTGCTTCCTTACTTTTCCCTAGACCAAGAACTTTGTAGTCAGATAACAAAAATTACCAATAGGACTGTGGGTGAAAAGAATATTTACCAAAGGATCACTTTGAGGTGCAGCTGCACTAGTGCCCTGTTGTGGCTGATCCTAGTGAAATGGATAACCAATAGTTAAGTAAGATAAATCGAACCCTGACCATTAAAATACCAGACACTTAAGACCCTGACCATGTCTATAATATGGCAAATCAAACCCTAAAATACATGTGGTGTGTTCTGGCTGGGAACATTGGTGACTACAATCTGTAACTTAGCAGCCCTGCTCTCTTTTTTGGTCATAGGTGTCCAGTTTGGGTCCTTAGCTTTATTTTGCAAGTCTTGTAGTAATGCCTAGTTTGGCCACACTTACTGCATGTGACTTCAAAATTCTTCTTTGCCTTGTTCAGGTGCATTTCTTTCTCAACTGGATCAACCTTCCTCTTCATTTTTGAGCAGTGTGCTGGTCTCTTTATTGGTGGAGGATCACATGGTATTGCAGTAGATGGAATCTAGTACTCTTTACTATTCATAGGTTTGATGCAATGTTTGTAAGTGGCCCTAATGGATTCCATTGTCAGCCATTTATGCACAAACTCCTCTGGCTTCAACCCAATCTTGTACATGACTGCAACGGCATATTGTGGTTTCCCCTATGAACCTCAAATAGAACTATGTCGCTGTCTCCGGACCAAATTGCTCTCCACTTATTGGCACTAGACTTAATAAATTCATCTAATTTTTTCTGTTGTACAGGGGCCAATAGACCATAATAAGCCTCCAATTTTCTCTTATGTGTTGCCATTTTTCTCATCAGGTAGCACCTTAAGTCCTCACACATCGTAAGAATTGGTTTTCACAGTATTCGACAATCTTTGCGTTCCATACCTCGCACATGTTATTCGTGATATTGTCAACTTTGGGACCATGACTGAAGTAAACCTTAGTCCACACTGCAAGCTCAAATCTTTGAAGATACTCCCAAGCTCCAGTATTGACTTTCTTCATTTTCTCCGTAGCAGTGTTGAACTCTTCGAATGTGGTGCATCGTGCACATTCCCATACCAATTGTTTCGTTTGCTGATCCTTGAAATGCTTTATAAAATTTTTTCAGATATGAAGGACACAGTTTCTGTGGTGTGCATTAGGCATAACTTCTTTTATGGCCAGCTCCAAACTCTTCAGGCATCATACATACAAATTAGTAAACAAATGAATACCAACCATGAACATAGTTCAACAATGAAATTAACATAGTTAAGTTAGACATGTTACCTTCTGCTGGTCCGAAATGAAATTCCAGCCAAACTGTGTCACTTCTCCCAAGTCCTCCTGTAAGAATGTCAAAAACCACTTCCATGTGTCTTTGCATTCGTTAGGGACAACTGCAAAGGCAATGACAAAGAAGTGGTTATTAGCATCTTGTCCAACCGCACTTAAGAGCTGGCCACCATAGTACCCTTTCAGAAAGCATCCGTCTAGGCCGATAAGAGGTCTGCAACCCTCTTTAAACCCCTTCTTAGATGCGTCCAGACTTATATACAACCTATCAAACAGTGGAAAAGAAACTGGCTGGGGAATTGTCTCCACTAATGCTGTTGTCCCCGGATTACTCCTATGTAGTTCATTCAGATAATCACGCACTTTTCCATATTGGTCCCTTGCATTACCAATGACAACTTCCCTAGCAACTTTCAAGGCCCTTGCAATCATTCTTGGGTTCACCTGGATGTTGTATTCCTCTATCATATGCTCCATTGCATGTCTTGGCTTCATGTCGGGTTGAATGAGAAGTTTTTTAATTAGTTTAGATGCCACCCATTGACGGTCAGCCATGTTACTACCATAGTCCCGAGCACAAGAATGCTCATCAATTAAGGTCTTCACATGGAAGCATCTACCGGCAGAATTCCAAGAAATATATATCAACCAAGGACATTTATCAGCTGCACATGCTTCCCTCAATCTATGCTTCTCATTCTTAATGTATAACATGTCCTTTCTTTCATGTACGAAGTAGTCTTTTAGTGCCTTTTTGAAAATCTCAATTGTTGGAAACAACTGTCTAACCTTGAATTCAATCTCACCATATTCAGTATTTCATCAAATGGATCATATGCTATCTTACCCTCGTCCTCTGAAGAGATTGGACTGTTGAAGGCCTCACTCTCATACTCATATGGCTTTTCATAGTCACTGTCCATCTCCACATTAGTAGGAACCGAGCCAGACTGATGAAGCCCTTCATCCATATTATTTTTGTCAGCACCCTCTGTCCCACCTACAAGGCTTGGTTCCTGCCCTCTTCTTGGGCCTCCAACATTCAGCCTAGGCCCAGAATTATGGCCTTCCATTGATCCATCCGACAGCCCATCCCTAAGTATATGTCTTCTTCTCACACCTGAATACTTTTTAGATGTCTTCTTCTTAGCAGATGAAGAAGCCTTATTACCCCCAATCTTCTTTTTAGCTGAGCCTCCTTTTCTCCCTTCACCATCTGTGGTCCTAAGTTTCTCATCACTACCCTTGTCATCTGTCTCATAACCACCAGCCTCTTCATCCAAATTTCTCTTACCTGACAATGATTTCTTTGGCACCCTCTTTTTTTTCTTTGCTCTTACCCCTTTATTACTGCTGCTGTCATCTGTCTCATACCCAAGAGGAGGGGGCTTGTAAAGCTCATTCTCTGTTGTCTCATATCCATTATCGGAGGACGATGATGATGAACTCACCACAACAGTCCCAGGGTCCATACCATCCTCCATTACTTCAGCCACATCCACTTCGTGTTCAAAATAAATATGCAATTCATCAGTGTCCCTGTTTATAAGCTTATTTTTCCTCATCTGGTTAATCTCCATATCCCCCTTCATAGCATAAAGACTAGCCTCCATGTTGGGTGCTCTCATATCTAGCCAAAACATCTCCTTATACCCTGTGTAACCCAACTCCTTAAACAATGTCACCGGGTCAAAAAAGTTCACATAATCTAGGTTCAGCGGGGGAAACCTCTTCACTTTTTTATGCATGTAGCACAGACCTCCCTCAAAATCATTCTGAAATCTTACCCCATGATAAAACACTGAAATAATTAAATATTCAGACATCTGCGAAAAATAAACATGCATTACAATCTCAGAATCAATTTTTCCTAAATTTACCACAGTCAAAATTAGTGGAATATGTTTCTAACTTTCTCTAATGTGTGCTTAAATAATACATAATCAACCCCGATTAATCACATTGGACATTTCTTAATCAGGTTTCATGTTTTGTTTATTCAGGACCACAAGTGAATTGTAAAGCTCAATGGTGGTGTGTCAGAGTGAGTTAATACGACCACATAAAGCACAAGACACAAATAGGTCCATGGAGAAAGGGGCTTACTTAGACCGTCAGAAGCACCGTTAGTCAACTTCTCCAAACGCCGTTAGAGCTCCGTCAACGACAACGACGTCAGCTTCGTCAATGCCCACCCCAATAACAACATCAACACAACTCTCTAACTCCTCAAGGTAAACAATGGTCACGAAGGTGAAAAATGTTCTCTCCTAGGGTTTACTGGTAATTCTGAAAGGTAAATGAAGGGTTTTTATGGAATGGCACACTGTGAAATAAACGTTTTTGGCACCTCCCCTCAAAACGACCATGTTTTATGTTGACGTAGATACGGACAACTACTCCTGACCATTTCAGTTGTCCACGTCTGCAGCAATCGTCCATGTTAGCCAGCTCACACACGCTCACCGTGACAGCTCAGCGTTTACCGTTCATTCTTGCCGGAGATTCACCCTCAAGGATTGGCTTGTGTGACAGAAGTATGGGACAGGGATCGAAGTGGATTAGAATATTCATCAGGGATTGTTTTATCATTGTGCGAAATAATCAAGAGCCAAGTTGATAGTTCACTCTTTTTCTTGTGGTACAACTTTCTCCCATGATGGAACTTCAAAATCTGTTGGTTTTTTCACAAACAAAATAAGTTTTAATTTTCTTCATGTATAATGTTTTAAGAATTCAACTTGATATGTATTCACATGTCTGTTAGTTGTTGCCATACCTTTATATCCAATTTGCTCACAATTAGTTGTTTTATCATTTTCTTCTTTTTTTACATTATTTTTTTCTTTTTGTTTCATACTATCGATTTTTATAATAGTAATATAATGCACATGAAAATGAATCACACACAAATATTCGTTTCTAATCCATCATTATTACAAGATTTCAGCTATATGGTTGGTTGATTCACAAAACATATAACTCTAGGTTCATTGAGAATTCTTATGTTTTGTATTATGTGTGTAGAATATTTCTGCCTATATCCTAAGTCATGACTGCAGCAAAAAATTATCAATTTTGTCTACGATCATGTGCCACTCTCTATTAGAAAGAAATTAGAAGAAGCATTTAATATTTCTATTCAATAAGCCTTTATGGCTGTTGATGAGAAAGAGAAACTGAATAATGTTGCAAACCTTAAATAAGGAGTGTTTGTTATTACTTTTATTTTGCCTGCATAAATAATTTAGGATTTTTTTCATCATCATTTATTTTTAGTTATGATCCAATTGAGTTAAATACATTCATGGATGTAATATATAGATTTTAGATTCTATTGGAGAACAGGTATTTTGTTTTAGTATATTATTACGTGATAACCATTAGTTTCTATGTCAACCACGTTTTAATTTGCATATTTTGTATTTGTAGAAGTATATATATTTCATAATTTTGTTCGTCGTTATTAATTGATTTATATAATTAGAAATTCTACTAGCGTTCTCCTATGAATATCATCTTCAATGAATTAAAATACTTTAATTCATTGTTTTCCTAATATGTATGCATTTTGTTGTAATTTTCTCTTTTTATTATTCATAAATGATTTAAATAAAATTCAGGTTCTATTTCAACTAACTCTCTCTACTCATTCTAATTGAAATATAAAATTATTTATCTTTCATATCATATATAAAATCATGCAAATACAAGGGCATCCACTAGTAATAATTAATCTCCCTTTTTATAATTTGACCATTTTTCTATAATTAGGATAAAAAAATTTAATTTGATTAAAACAAATTAAATATATTATGAGGAGAAAATAAAAAAGTGTGGGCAAAAAAACTCCTTTCATTCATTATAATTATACAATTTATAAAATATAATTTAATGAGAAATAATTGAAAGAATAAAACTAATCAGATATAAAACTACAAAACTATATATAACAGCTAAATAAAATCCAAATAGCCGAAACATATCTTCCTGCAACCAACCATACATTAAATGAATAATCCCCAAAACTTACTACTTGATATTGCAAGTGTGAGAAGTAGTATATGAAATTAAAATTAGTCTCACATTGAAGAAAGTAAGGAAGAGTGAGTAGTTTATAAGATGAGAGACTCATTAATTTATTATTTTAAGATTTTTTAGTTAGATGTGATATTTTCTCATCTTATATTCTCTCACTTGATTTTGCCGAGTGAGAGTGAGACTGAGACCGATGGTAATCATAAAAAAATAAATAATTAAATCATCAATTTTTATAATAAATAAATTAAAAATATGTAAACAGTACGTTAAAGAATTATATGTTACTTATATCTAGAAAAATATTTTAATTATATATTTATTAATTATCTAAATTATTTTTTTATTAATTTAATATTGATAAAAATTAATTATAATAACCGTACATAGAGAGTACATAAAATTAAAAATTAGATGTTCAACAATTTTCGTAAGAACACCACTCATATGCTTATGTAAAATAATTATGTTATGTTTACACCAAAATCAATCACTAAAATTAGTCTATCAGAATAAAATATATGTTAAAATATAAATACATCCACCTATCTAATATGTTTTCTGTTAATTTTGTAACTAGATATGTTTTTAACTTTTTAAAAAAGTATTTCAAAAGGCTTTCAAGAATATTATAAACAAAAGGACAACAAAGAAATAAAAAATAGTTCTTATTTTACTTAATAAAGAATTAGGAACAATATTCTCATATACTACTGTATTTAATGTAAATGATATAAAATAAAAAGCATCTATAATTTTTTTTTTAGAAAAAATTTTAAATTTCTCTATCATATCAATTATAATCCTAACAAAAAAATAAAACAGAAAACACTAAAACTAACACACGTGATAAGGTGGTAACATGTTCCTAAAATTAAATAAAAAAATAAATAGTTAATAATTAAATCATAAACTTTTATATTAAATAAATTAAAAATATGTNTAGTAAGAATACATAAATAGTACATAAAATTAAAAATGAGATAGTTTAACAATTTTCTTATGAATACCACTCATATGTTTATGTTAAAATAATTGTTATATTTACATTAAAATTAGTCTATTAATATAAAATGTATGTTAAATTAAATATATAAACCCACTATTAATATGCTTACTGTTGATTTTGTAATTAATTATATTTCTAACTTTTTAAGATACATTTCTATAAAACTTTTAAGAATATTATAAATAAAAAGACAAGAAAGAAATAAAAAATAGTTCATATTTTACTTGATAAAGAACTAGAAATAATATTCCTATAACCTATTGTGCTTAATGTAACGGATGTAAAATAAAAAAATATCTACAAATTTTTTTTTTTTAGAAAAATCTTAAATTTCTCCGTTACATAAGTCATAATTCCAACCGAAAAATAAAGTATAAGACACGCTAAAGCTAACACGACGGATAAGGTAGTAACATGTCTCTAAGATTAGATAAAAATAAATAATTAATAATTAAATCATAAATTTTTATAATAAATAAATTAAAAATATATAAACAGTAACGTTAAAGAATCATGTTAGTTATATCTAAAAAAATATTTTAATTATATATTTATTTATTATTTAGATTATTTTTTATTAGTTTAATATCGATATAAATTAATTATAGTAAGAGTACATAAAGAGTACATAAGGTTAAAAATGAGATGCTCAATTATTTATTTAAAGGCACCACTCATATGCTTATGTCAAAATAACTATGTTATGTTTACACCAAAATCAACCACTAAAATTAATCTTATTAGTATAAAATATATGTTAAATTATAAATACACACCCATTTATCTACTATCTAATGTACTTCTTGCTAATTTTGTCATTAAGTATGTTTCTAATTTTTCAAGAAAGTATCTTAGAAAACTTTGAAGAATGTTATAAACAAAAGGATAATAAAGAAATAAAAAAATAGTTCTTATTTTACTTAATAAACAATTAGGGATAATATTTTCATATTTTAACGTATTTAATGTAATTGATGTAAAATAATGAGTATTTACAAATTTTTTTGTAAAAAAAAATTTTAAATTTTTCTATCATGTAAATTGTAATTCCAACAAAAAAAAATAAAAGACACACAAAAACTAACACAAAAAATAAGGCGATAGCATATCCTAAAAAATAAATAAAAAA
>NC_029775.3:20563704-20576331 GCF_000817695.3 Arachis duranensis
CTTGCAATGCAATACGCGATATGATCATACATTTTTTCCACGTTCCTCAATTGATATTCTGCCACAAACCTATCTCAACTTCTCTAACATCGTCAACAAGATAAGCTTCTTACAGGCTTATTTTGATTCTGAAATAAACTAAAAAAATTTATATAACTATTAAAGATGAATATGAGCCTTGTATTTGTTGAATTTTTTTTATATTTTTTTGGGTTGAATTTATAAGCATGGAGAGGTGTGAGCGTTTTATTATTATTGAATTTAAAAATTTTTATCATTGTTGATTAGTTTCGGAGAAGACTTATGTTACCGATTTGATTCTAAAATAAAGTGGAAAAAATTTATATAATTATTGAAGATGATTATGGGCCTTGTATTTGTTGGAATTTTTTTAATTATTTTTAGTTGAATTTAAAAGTATTGACTATTGAGAGACCAGGGTTAGTTTTATTATTGTTGAATTTAAAAACATTGAGAGATTTTCAACTAGATAAGCTTATTTTTTATTATACTTAATTATCGTCAATATTAAACTAATAAAAAATAGAAGATGTTTTTCATAAAAATGTGTAAAGATATTTATATGTATGTATTAATAAATCGATTATTTTTAATTTTTTTAATAAATTAGAATAAAATCGATCTTTTATAACAATAACAAATTAACAATAAACCTAATTGTTATCAGATTCGGTCGAACCGATCAATTTATATAACCTACTAGATTATGTTTTTTTTAGTTTTTTTAAACAAATATTAGGGATATATTTGTCTTTTTATTAAAAAATTTAAATATGATACGGTTTAAATTGTGTAAATTAATCGGATCTAATAATTATAATGCGGACAATCGAATTTATTATTGTTGCTATAATAAACCGACTTTGTTTTGATTTATTAAAAAATAAATTATTAACCGGTTTAATAAAGATGTACAATAATATCTGACACATGTAAACATTTTAAAAAAAAGATATTTTTAGTGTCTTTATCAAAGTGATTTCCATAAAAAATATAATTTAAGTAACACTTCCTACTAATATTTTCATGGTATAAGTTTTTTCACTCTTTTTTCTTAGTGCATTAAACTTATAGTAACAAGTATGTTTTTGTTTTTCTCTCCACTCTTCTCCATGGCTACGAACGTTCAGATTTTCGTAATTTTTACTACTGAATATCATGGTGGCCACCGTCTTACTGAACCTTGTTTTAACTTTTTTTTATTAGCCATTTTTTATAAGAGGATGTAAGTTTTCTCTTCTTTAACAATATTAAAAGTATTTAAAAATTTATAATTTTTTATTAATAAAAATTATTTTTAATGTTGATTATAGTGCAAAATATAATTTTAAAAAAGTTATGAGTATATTTTCAAAATGAAAAGAACTCATTTTTATTCAAAAAAATGTTACTTAAATTATTTTTTTATTAGTTTAATATTGATAAAAATTAATTATAATAAGAGTACATAAGGTTAAATGTAAAATTCGCGAAATTAACAAATAATTAGCCAATAAATTAATTATTAGTTAAAAAAAATAGAAAATTAAATTTTTTAGTTTAATGAGGTTAATTAAAATATAAATTTTGACACTAATTTTAAAATTTTTTGTCAAAAATTGGGTCAAACGGACCAAACCGGTTGAACTCGACTCATATCGGGCCCGAGGCCTAATCCAGTTGCCCATTAATTAAGAGCATCAGTGTCTCTTACCGTGATGCTAAGATATCCTAACCAACATGGGTTCGCTCATGATAATAATGGTGCCTAACTGACACGGTAAAGAGACCATATTCGGGGTTCGCCCCGAGTAACATCAGGTTGCGGGTAGACAACCGATGCATGAGCTTATGGCCTGCGCTAGGAACAGGCATGCATCATTTTGTTTGTGCATATGAACTTTCGGTGAATTATTTATTGCCATTTCCTAATTGTCTATACTATTTACTTGTTGTGTGTATGTTTGTATCCTGTGTTTCTGTGTTTGTTCTTTTTCTGTTTCACGACAACTTAGAGACAAAGACTTTAGGTTTTCCTTTTACCTTGCTGAGAACTCTAGGTTCTCATCCTTCTTCTCTTTCTTTTTTCTCCCTCCCCAGGTGGAATCAGTAGAGGAGTCCGTTGAGTTTCGGTACATCACCCCGTTTCAATTTCGGCATGTCGTACGTGTTCACTCTAACTGAAGACCATTCCGAAGATTGATTTAACTGACTTTTTACTCCTTTTGATGATCAGTAGTATTACTTTTTTCTCGCTTTTGTAGTACTTTTAGAGGAGTAGGACCTCTTAGTAGTTTGGTTCCAGTTTAGGAAACTCCTCTGACGGTTGAGACTTACTTCCTCTTTTGTATCTATATATATAACTTGATGTAGTACTTGACTTTTGATAGATAACATGTATCGCTAAACTTAATTCATGTGTATATTTGTATATATGTATATATGATATTTTTTGTTACCATATATTTATCTGTAATATGACTTCAAGTATTAACCTTGTGAGCAACTAAACGATTTTTTATGATAGATAAATTAATTACGCTAAACCGATAAAGGCTTATATTAACATTTACTTATAGAATCCGAGTCTAAAGCCAAGTAAGTCCTTACGACAAATAATACTTAAATGATTAACATTGATCATAACACGTCAAAAGTTGAAGTATTATAATAGGTGTTATTGGATAATATTTATTAAACTCACATGTTTAACATAATCATTCATCAATTTAACAAGAATCATTACGAGTATTGTTTGATAATATTTATCAAATTCACCTTGTAACAAATTTAACAAATTTTCATTTCAAAAAGTCAAGGCTTAATCCATAAAAATGATAAATGAATTTTTTTAATTCTGATTTTGAGTTTGACTTCTCTAAAAGAATTTCGTTATAATGTAAATATTATTGTAAATATTTTTGGCTAAAAATAATTGTCGTTTATTAAAAAATACCTTTAATTCACACAAAAGGTATAAAAAGTATGAGAGAAAACACAAATATAGAATTTGAAGGTTTTCAATAATTTAGAGAAGGGATTAAATCTTCGGCAATTTTTTAAGTTTTTATAAACTTGAACACCAAAACAGATTTTAAACTTTTATTACTATTGTATCTATGATAATGATTATGCAAGAGACAATTTATTTTTTTTATAACAAACGAAATAAAAATAGAATAGAGAAGAGAAGAGTACACAACTATATATCTTGGTTTAACTATTTTGTGCAATGTGGTCTATATCTAGTCTTTACCACAACTATAGTAAAAGTTTCACTATCTTTTTCAAATATTACAATCACTAATTCTCTAGAATTCTTCCTAATGCTATCTAGGACAACTCAAGCTTCTAACCAAGCTTGTTTCAGCTAGATTCATTTCCTAGACTCTCAATACTAAGTGATAACCCAACTTAAAAAGAAAAACATTTCAAACTCATGACACAAAATAAAATACATCAAAAGAGAATGCCATAATAATGACTTTTTCTATAAATTTATTCTCTTTGCCTTTTCTCTCTTGTGGTTTTTTTATATGCCTCTCAAATTGTCTTTTACCATGAGAAATCAAAAAAAGCTAAACTGAAAAAGTAATATATTTAATGTAATTACGTGAAGGAGAAGAAATAAAGTAACTTAAAAGCTATTAAAAAAGTCTGATTTAAGCACTCTTTTTTGTTACCTTCTATCTTGGCGAAATGCTCTTTTAGTATAGGTGCATTATTTCCAAAATTTTAAGTTAGATTAATAGAGAAGCTATGAAAACTTAGAACAGTATTTTCTCCTTATCTTCAATCATTGGCTGATTACTTCTTTTATTGAAGGGTAATACTTCCAAAACTTAAAAGCTGTTCTTAGTAATAATTTCTGCACCACAAGGACGAACCATAGCTTATCTTCTTCTCCAAAAATCAGAGCAGAACACAGAGTAGAGGAGGTGCCAAGAGTGTAGAGAAACAATGTTGCAGTTGCAGCAACAGGATCATAGTTGCTTGGGTTCTTTTTGTTGTCTTTGCTAGTTGTCTTTAGAGTGAACGATGTTTTCAAAGTGCTTGCAAGATCGGCATCCTTGATTCTTAAGGTTTGACTCTAAATTTCATCATTTATCTTTCATTTTGATTTGAAAAAAAAAAAATTCTTTTTTCTTCTTTCACAAAATATTAGAGCATTTTAGAGTAGTTTCAAGTAACTATTTTGTTTGCACATTTTGATTATCATTTCTACTAACAATTTTTTTCATAATAAAATCAATATTTGATTTTGTCTTTGACTTCATTATTTAACTTTTCCTATCAATGCTTGTTTGATAAAAATTTTTGGTGCCAACAAAAGGTGAATTACTTTTAACTTAATTTGTTTTACCCAAAACGATAAAGCTCCAGTGCATCAAGTGCTTCATGTAATAAGTCATGTTGCTAAGCTTATTTATATTTGGACTACTTAAACAAAAACTGATTTGGACCTGCCACAATAAAGTATACTTCAACTAATTTTTAAGCTTTTAACCCAACGTACTAAATATCTGTATATTTGTCATCATCAATAAAAAAATTGTTTTCTAAACTCTATGCATTAAAAGCTTGATTCAAGTATGTACCAAAAAAAAAAAAAAAGCAACAGCCTCATCAAAGTTATTTCACATGATAATGGTTCTGTACCAAATATTTCAAAACAACCATAACAATGAAATGAAATACTATTTGTTTAGGAAATACCAAGATAGAGAATATCGAACTGGATCCGAATACAAAAAATTCTGGAGGTTGAAAACTTGAAATACCTACAAAGACTACAACGCTAAAGTCAGAAATGTTAATGTGCTATGTAAAGAATGAACCTTATAGCGGCACATGAGACTAACTTCAATTCAATATAAAGTATTCCATTCAATCTCTTGTTCCAATGCTTTCATAGATTTTTGTAAAAAACACATAAATTTAGATCTAAAATTAATTATTCATAGATTTCTGATGATTGAAAACGTGTAAAAACACATATTTAGTATCTCAATAAAAATAAAACTATATGCATTTGATTATTATGAGTTCTAATAGTAGCATTTAATTTTTTGCATTTTATATCTAATATTATGACTTTAGATGGCAGAAGATGCTACAGGATTCTCAGTTACAACATATTATGCTGAAGCTCTGACCAACTTTTTTTTTTTAATTTATTTTTTCTTGTATAATAATAATAAAAAAAACATGTTAACTCTCTTTTTTCGAATAGTTATAACTTATAAGAATGGAGATACAATTTGGTTGAGTAACTGTTAATAAGATTATTGAATAAGAGAAACTAAAATAGCATATGGTATATGGAATTTGTTACTTAAATAATCTTGGTACGTTCTTTTTCTAATTATTTCTATGCTACTTGATAGTTGATGCTTGCTTAGACATGTTATGATGATGATTTAGATTTGTTGGTGAATGAATGTTTTGGACCAAGAACAAAATTAGAACTGCTATGGGTCTTTATGCAAATACAGAAAACAAGGAAGTGGGGGTCAAATTCAAATTATTTTTGAAAGGGGCATCTGTACCCGGCATGCTCATTGAATATTTTGCTTACTTTGATAATTACTTAAGAAAAATACTGTGTATATAAAAAATTAACAATCAATCATTATATATATTAATATTTATTCTATATTTTAACAAATATAATTTGTATCAGGGGTTGATCGTACATACAGAATGATTTATAATTATTAATTAAGACATAAGTAGAACACTTTTAATTATAAGATGATATACTATTATATTATTATCATAGTTGTTTTCCCAATATAATTTTTTTTGGCCAAACAAGTTTAGCCTCGGCACAGATCCAGAAATTATAATATGAAGGGCCAAAATTTAGATATTTTTTTTTCCATAAGGATAATTAATATATAGTTAAATTGTGAAACCGCACCGATTCAAATGAAAAACCGAAATAAATCGCTCAATTATGAATCGGTTTATTTACAATTCGATTCGATTTGCGATTCCACTCTACACAACTAAACCAAGCCGAACCGCATATTGTGCATATAATGATAATATAAATATTAAATATAATAATATAAAAAATAAATATTTTTTTTAAAAAATAAATATAGAGATTATTGTATAAAAATAATATAAAAGGTACAAAACATGAGGGTATGATATTAAATTAGTTAAGTAAAAAATATTAGTGAATTAAATAATTAAGATATAAATTCATCACAATGAAAAATAATACATATAAAACTATTAAATTATATAATATTTTTTTATTTTTTAAACACATATCTCATATATAAGTATAATTTCTTAAAATTTTGGGGGATCGAAGCCACTACTTGCCCCCTCTAGATCCGTCCCTGATCTCCTCTAAATATTTTACGTTCATTCATGCATGCATCTATTTTTTTCAATATTTTTAATATGAATAAATCAAATATAATTTTTTCAAAAAGCAATAATCTTTGCAAGAAAGAAAAGAGTAATCTAATTTTTTTTTTAACTACATTGGCCAATTTTTCAAAAATTATTTTACTTATCTAAAATTCTAAACCTTAGATAAACTCTTAATCTTAAATCTTAAATTATAAATCCTAAATTCTAAATCTTCAAAAAATAATATTTTTAAATTAAAAAATTGGCTAATGTTATATATTTTTTAATTAACAAAAAGAATACATATTCAGAGTACATGGATGGCTGTTTTCTGTATAAATTTAATTTATTACCCTATTATATATTGTAACATTTTTTGACACAATCATCATGTATCTAATCATGTGGTAAACGTTGGTAGTTTTGACATATATTTATTTATTTATTTTTTCTTTGTAACAAACTTGAATAAGTTATGATAACAAGTTAACAACATTAGATAAAACATAGAAACTGAAAGTTTGAAACAGAAGGAGCAACATTTTCGTAGCAACTTGAGATTCATCTGATATAATTCAAACATATTAGAAACATTTATAACGTTGTTAAGACTTGCGTTGTCTAACGCCTCTTCATTCCTATATCGATTGTATTTGAAGAAGGTGCCCAAAGCATGATACAATTCTTTGCAAATTTCCTCTAAATTTAAGGAAAGCAATCTTTTCATGCTTTCTCTTACTCATCTTCACCTATAAACCGAGATTACACAAACATCATGTTAATTAACTGTCTTGTGATTTTTTATTTTGATCCTCGGATAGTAGGGGTGCACATGTTCTGGGCCGCCGGCTCGGTCCGGATCCGAACATTTTAAAAGCTAATTTAGTGTGATTTCATTGGATCTAGAGTTGGGTACGAGTTTTAGAAATAGACCCGTTAATTATTTAGGATTGGATACGGGTCAAGGCGAACCCAGCTTCACTTGACCCATATGCATTCTAAGAAAACTAAAAAATATATATGTTTTAAATTAATTTTAATATTATATTATATTAATTATAAACTTATTATTTTATTTTTAATTACACTTATTGAATTAAAAAAATAGATCAAAGAAGTATCAAATTAGAATTTATAGACAAATTCAAGTTCAAATATGAATATCAATCTCGGTAACAAATTTCTTCTTTATAAATAAGTGCATCATAAATAAGTTTCTTTATAAATAAGTTTCTTTATAAATTATTGTTAAAACTTTAAAGATCTAGTTTGGACCCGATATAATTGTGGCGCGAAAATATTTAGATTTCATCGAGTTTAGGATAGGATTAGAATCTAAAAAATAGATCCGGTATTGAAGGTTGTGGTAGGCTTAGAGAAGGGGGGGGGTTGAATCTATGCCTTCCTTTTAAATTGCTGTTTTGTCCCTTTTTAAGCAAAGCTACAAATCTGATTCTGTTTGAACTCAGCAGCGGAAATTTATGAGACAATTTATTTTTGTCTCATGAATAACAGAAAACAGAACATGACAGAGAAGAAGAAGCTAACACCAGCATATATCCTGGTTCGGTTGCTTTGTGCTATGCAACCTACATCCAGTCTCCTCCACAAATATGGAAGATTTTCACTATAGTTAACAGTATTACATACACCAATTTCACACTCAAGTTCTAGCCTAACTTGACATTGGCTATGCTAACACCTAACTATCTTCTCTTAGTGCTAACCCAACTAAGAAAGGGATACCAAACAAGTACAAGATACAAGACAATTAACCAACCTAAAGAAATCTGAAAATAACTCTAGGCTTTTCTCTCAAGTGTATCTCTCAGCCTTTTCACTCATGGCTTTTTCTTAAGCTTTCTCACTTTGCCTTTTCTCTCAAGAAATTACAGAAAGATAAGCTTAGAAAAGTACATTACAATCAGAAAAACATGAAGGAGATTGACTTCAACAACAGCCTCTGTGCTATGCGAAAAACCAGATTAGCAAGCCTCTGATTCAGTTCTTCATACTGGCGGAATGCACCTTTGAGTAGGTTACACTGTCCAGTTAGTTGAACTTCTTCAAAGAGCTCTCTCAGAACAAACACCTCAGGTTTACTGGTTTTCTCTCCTTACCTTGAATGAACAGCAAGCTCTTCTTTTATCTCCTTGCATGTTCCTTGGTTCTTCCTCCAAGGTCAACATCTTGAGCCTTGAGCTTCACCAACCACAGATTCACTTTTTCTTTTCAATCATCAAATTGGAACCTTTCCTTCTGACTTTTCCAACTTGACCGAAAGCCATGAATATGTAACTGAACTTGTTTTCCAATGGTCAACCAAATCTGAACCCTTGAATACCAACTTGGTCCCCAAGTCTTGATTAAGACCGTAGATACACAGCAGAATAGGGCAGAGTGCAACTTTCCCTTCAAAGCCATTTTCGGATAGAGCAGAGAGTAGGGATGAAAGGATGAAGATCTGATTCATGCAAGATGATATGGTTTACCTTTCTTAAGCTTGATTTAGCTTGGGATTTCTGTTTTAGCTTCTGTGCTTCAAGCTTCAAGTTTCTCTTTCTTGCTTCTTTGGTTAATGGCTTATGGAAGAAGCTTTTCTTCTCTTTCTCTTTCTTGCTTTTTCTGAAATCTTGATGTGACTTGATTAGAAGGAAGAAGAACGTTGCTTTGGTTGGAGCATTATGGTGGGAAATGAAATTCAATTCGGACTTGGATCATGTAACCCGTTTGGCCCATCTGATTTCTTTGGCTTCTTCCTTTGCTTTTGCTTGGGCTCTTTATTTTGCTTTCAGCCCAATATTCTTTGCTGAATGCCTTTTATTCCTTTTGGGCTATTAACATTTGGCCTGCAACAATAAACAATTAGTTAATAAGTTAGATATAATTAATCAACACTAATTATTTATTTTGCTCAAAAATAATGTTTGTCATCATTAATTAATTTAGTTAATTTCTTAACTCAACAATCTCCCCCTTGATGACAAACATAATTTAAGCAATAATCAAGAAGGAAATGAATTTGAATAAGGTTTAGAAACTCCCTTTGAATGATGTTGCTTTGCTGATGTATTGCTCCCTCTTTCCTGTTCAAGAGTGGCTCCCCCTGAATCTATGCTCTCCTCTTTGTTCCTGTTATGCATTGTACTTAAGGAAAGCACAATAAAGAGCTATGCACATTTATCTTGTATAAGAGATATCAAATGAGCAACATCACATAATCATCCTATCATTAATTGTATGTTAGCAGCACAAGGATTCGAATGAACTACTAGCAGCTGCATCAACATCAAAATTACCAAAAAAATACTATCCTATCCTTACTCCCCCTTTTGTCATCAAGGGTGGACAACCCAAAAACATCAATTCAAACCCTGCAAGGAAAGGTTAGATAGTAATTCAAAAGTTCTAACTAAACCAACAAAAGTGCAACAGTATTTAGAGTTATTACAGTCATCCAAAAAATTAAAAAGTTCAACGTATGCAGAATAAATAAAATTCATGAGACAAAACGAGAGCAGCAGCAGCAGTCTTCATGAGACAAATCTTAGGCATCAGAACCATCTCCTTCCGAGGCAGCATCCTCTTCCACATCAGTGGTAATGTCCTCATCATTGTTAAGGTTATCAATGAAGGTCATGAGCACAGCCACTCTATCCCTTGATTTCTTCAGAAAGTTCTCATGCTTGCTAGCTAACTTCCTTTGTTCCTTGCTCAAGGTAATCATGTGATTTGATTGAGACACAAACTCTTGAGCTACATCCTTGACCACATTCAGCAGAGTGGATTTCTTCCCAGTGGAAATGGAAGTACCCTCAGTGGAAGGAGCAGGAGAATCCTCATGGACACATTCTTCATCTTCATCATCTAGTACGACTCTTTCAGATCTAGTGGTTCCTTTATTCTGTTTCACTGAACCACCCCCCTTTAGGTATGAATGTCTATTTTCATATGTCTCATTGGTCAAGTCAACACCAAAATACTCAAATATGCAAGTTAGAAACATGCCATAAGGAAGTGCTTTATCTTTTGTACTTCGAACAGAATCAAACATGTATCTAGCCATCAAGTATGCAAAAGAAATTTCTGTTTTTGTAATAATGGCATATAAAACAAGTGTGTCAGTGTAAGAAACCCTTTGATATGAACCACTTTGAGGAATCAAAATGTGGTTGACAATGCGGTGTAATTGAGCACGTTCATATCCTAGGGCTTTGTGAGTGGGTGTGATTCCATCAATTAAAGAAACATGTTCACAAATGTGAGCCAATGCATCAAGATAAGAAATTCCAACACCTTCATCCCACTTAACCGAAGTGTAAGCACAAGGCCCAACATCAGTATACTTCAATGCATCACTGACAGTTTCATTATTTAAAAAGATGTCTCTGCCCTTAACATAAGAATGCACACTTCCTTCATGATAAGTCATGTTCGCATAAAATTCTTTGACCAACTGAGGATATACAGGTTTTTTGATGTCAAAAAGGTGATTCCAGCCTAAAAATTCCAAGTTTGCAACAAAAGGAAAACCTTTCTTTTTCAAATCAGGTAAATCAGCCAGAAAAGATGGACATAGAGTACGATACTTAATAACTCCATCATAGAAATCGTGGTTCATGGAAGATTTGAAACGATGGGGGTTAAAATCAGAGTGAGAAGTCATATAGTGTGATTTGTGAGCAAAAGGATCAACTTCAGGTTCTCTAACAGATGAGAGAGGAACTCGAGCTTTACCTCTCTGTGAACGCACAGGTACTGACCTTGCCCTGGGTTGTTGTGGCTCGGGAACAGGTTCCTCCGTCGCCGGACGCTTCCCTTTGGATGAGGGTGGCTTTGAAGAGCCAGGTTTTGAAGAGGCAGGTTTAGAAGGCGTTGCCTTTGGTGGTGGAGTAGGTTTGGCAGGGGCAGGATACCTTGGAGTAGTCTTAGTTCGAGCCATGGGATCACACCGAGGAGGAGAGGTTGGAGGAGAAGGAGAAGGGGTAAAGGTTCGGTCTTGAGAGCGAGTGGAAGGTTTTGTGGGCAGTTTGTATATCTTTTCACGAGGAGCCCTTTTTGCAATGACTTTCTTCCTCATAGTGGTGTGAGAGGGAAGAAACCGAAGGGTTGAGGAGAAGTTATGGAGGGAAGAGAGGGAGTGTTGGTAACCGTACCCAAAAGCAAGTTTCTAAAACCATGCAACTGCATCACCATTTGAAAAGACTTGACAAGACATGACCTCATAAAAGAAAGATTTTATTTGATTTTAAAAATTGAAAACAACAAATTTAACCTGAAACCTTTTTTCGGCCAAAATTAAATTTACTTGAAAACCTTTTGGGCCACAAAACATTTAGTGAAAGCCTTTTATGAAACACAAAAAAAACAAACAGGATTGTAACATTCACAATTGGGCCTTGAGTTGGTATGAAATCAATGAAACACACTTGGACCACTCTTGATCTGAATAATGAGGTTGGCCCAGATTGAAATTTACTTGAAACAAGCCCAGATCATACTGACTAGATGGAAACGTTCATCACTTGCCCAGAATTGTCTCATGCCTGTTTATGAGACAAAAAGCTCCAGCAAATACATCAGTGTTTTTCAAACAAGGAATCATAACTCAAAATTCCTAGACACGTCCTAAGCATGCAAAATCTATCCTCAGCCAATGGTTTTGTGAAAATATCTGCTAATTGTTCTTCTGATTTAACAAATTTAATGCAAATATCCCCCTTTTGGACATGTTCTCTTATTGAGTGAAATTTCACTTCAATATGCTTAGTCCTTGAGTGCAAAACTGGATTTTTAGAAATATTAATGGCACTCATATTATCACACATCAAGGGAATATTTTCAGCCTTTAATTTGTAATCAACAAGCTGTGTTTTTAACCATAAAAGCTGAGAACAACAAGAAGAAGCAGCTATATACTCAGCCTCTACAGTGGATAAGGCCATTGTTGGTTGCTTCTTACTTGACCAAACATTTAAGAACTTTCCAAGGAAGCAACATAAACCAGAAGTGCTCCTTCT
Source organism: Arachis duranensis (assembly GCF_000817695.3). Lineage (NCBI taxonomy): Eukaryota > Viridiplantae > Streptophyta > Magnoliopsida > Fabales > Fabaceae > Arachis > Arachis duranensis. Next base: position 20,576,097 of record NC_029775.3, read on the forward strand.
ATCAACTCTGTCACCAGCAAAGTCTGCATCACAATAACCGACTGCAGAAAAGTTATTAGTCTTAGGATACCAAAGACCAAAGTTGGATGTGCCATGAACATATCTAATGATCCTTTTTACTGCAGAAAGATGTGACTCTTTAGGTTTGGATTAGAACCTAGAACACAATCCAACACTTTGCACAATATCGGGTCTAGAGGAAGTTAAGTACATAAGAGAACCAATCATTCCTCTA
>NC_029775.3:20584402-20584931 GCF_000817695.3 Arachis duranensis
TCTTGCATCTAGACACCTTCCGGTATTCTTCAAAGCTGATAGCACAGTGAAGAAGGTTGATTGCTTTCGCGTTCAGCTCTATCTTTTTCTTATCATCTTCATTCCATTCAGCTTCTTCTTTTGGAGTCACTACTCCATCAGCACTTGTTTTTGTTGGGATCTTTGGTCCGCTCACAACGATCTTCCATAGGTTGTAGTCAATGGATTGAATGAAGATCCTTATCCTTTCTTTCCAGTAGGAATAGTTCTTCCCATTGAAGAAAGGTGGTCGGTTGTTTGACTGACCTTCAGTGAGGGTGTAGGCAACTGTGGTTGTGCCCAAGTTGTTCGCCATTGGATCTTTGCTCCAAGCGGTTAAGCTTGATTCTTGAGACCTTAGCTCTTGATACCAATTGAAGGTTGTGGTAGGCTTAGAGAAGGGGGGGGGGTTGAATCTATGCCTTCCTTTTAAATTGCTGTTTTGTCCCTTTTTAAGCAAAGCTACAAATCTGATTCTGTTTGAACTCAGCAGCGGAAATTTATGAGACAA
>NC_029775.3:20585462-20613596 GCF_000817695.3 Arachis duranensis
CTTGAATGAACAGCAAGCTCTTCTTTTATCTCCTTGCATGTTCCTTGGTTCTTCCTCCAAGGTCAACATCTTGAGCCTTGAGCTTCACCAACCACAGATTCACTTTTTCTTTTCAATCATCAAATTGGAACCTTTCCTTCTGACTTTTCCAACTTGACCGAAAGCCATGAATATGTAACTGAACTTGTTTTCCAATGGTCAACCAAATCTGAACCCTTGAATACCAACTTGGTCCCCAAGTCTTGATTAAGACCGTAGATACACAGCAGAATAGGGCAGAGTGCAACTTTCCCTTCACAGCCATTTTCGGATAGAGCAGAGAGTAGGGAAGAAAGGATGAAGATCTGATTCATGCAAGATGATATGGTTTACCTTTCTTAAGCTTGATTTAGCTTGGAATTTCTGTTTTAGCTTCTGTGCTTCAAGCTTCAAGTCTCTCTTTCTTGCTTCTTTGGTTAATGGCTTATGGAAGAAGCTTTTCTTCTCTTTCTCTTTCTTGCTTTTTTCTGAAATCTTGATGTGACTTGATTAGAAGGAAGAAGAACGTTGCTTTGGTTGAAGCATTATGGAGGGAAATGAAAATCAATTCGGGCTTGGATCATGTAACCCGTTTGGCCCATCTGATTTCTTTGGTTTTTATCCTTTGCTTTTGTTTGGGCTTTACCCATTAGCCTTGCTGCATTGTCTTTATACCTTTTGGGCTATAAACATTTGGCCTGCAACAATAAACAATTAGTTAATAAGTAGATATAATTAATCAACACTAATTATTTATTTTGCTCAAAAATAATGTTTGTCATCATTAATTAATTTAGTTAATTTCTTAACTCAACAGGTATCTATTTCGAGTCGAGTATGAGTGAGAGCAAACTCGGTTTCACCCGAGTCATGTGCACTTCTATTGGATAGTATAAAATTTTTACGTTGTGATTTAATCATCAAATTTAATTTATTTTTTTCTAATTTTTTTAAAAGTAATTAATATGGATAGGAAAGGTACTTAAATATTAATTATTATCAATAACATGCCAAAACATTATTAGACGCTACTAATTATATGATACTTTTACAATTATTTATAGATACATATTCCATATGAGAATGAGACTATGAAGCTCTTGCTATCATGCATACCATTTTAGAACCATTTAATTATGACCTGAATTTGGATACCATACCACATTACACTGGATGTTATTGATTTAATGGTGATTACATTTTTATTTTTTCTTTTTATTAGAAGATATTTTTAATATATATATTTTATTTGAATCTTATATTTGCTAAGAATAAATTAGAATCCAACACAAATCGGTTTGTTAGTGATGATTAAAGCTGAAATTTCCCTCTTAGAAGTAAATACAGAATGTTATATGATTTATCTAATGGTCCTTTTGACAAGGCTCTTCATTTCCAAATTCCAATATATACCATTAAACGTATAAAATGTTTGATTATTTAAAGAATAAAATAATATTTTTAATCATGAAAGATTTTAGCATTTATAATTCTAACTATGGAAGGATAAACTAATTTAATACTTTTAAAAAATTAAGTTAGTTTAACAAAACTACCTAAAATAGATATTTTGTTGTATGTTTTTGTCAAACTAATCTAATCATATCGAGTTAACTTATATCTTTTATAGTTAAAATTGTTGAATTCAAATTTTTCATAATAAAAATGGGAGTTTACTTTTATTTAAATATACTGGGAATATAAAATTATATTATATATATATTTAATTAAAATATAATCATTCAATAAAAATGTTTGATTATAAAAGTTCAACTCAATTATCAAGTACTTCAAATATCTCATCAATAGAGAACGAAGTATATAACTAAAGGATGATATCAAATTCTCTTAATATAATTATGCATTAAAGTATTATTAACAAAGATTAATTTTAATACACTGATATTTTAAAAAGTTTAAATTTATGTATTTAGATTATTTTTTAAGTAGTAAATTTAAAAATGAATTATTTTAATTTTAATGATGTAGCAATATGCGATTAAATATCTTTGTAAAATTTTTTATGTTGTTAATATATGTAAATTATTTTTTTAAATATTAATAAAATAAATATAATCTTTATTTAAAGTTTGATAAGGACCAACTTCCTCATCAATAATTATTTTTTTCATGATTTATCATGATCATCATCAACATTATTAGCCAAACTCATCATCTTGTGTAAGATTGTAGTGGTGGATCCCCCTCTGTTCTATAATAATTAAAAAACATAATTAGACAGAGTCGTACAAATCACTTGAACTATATGGTTTCTTGACTTTCTTCGTATTCCAAAATATCTTTCTTATACAACATTTCAACTTTGTTAGAAAGTCCTTAAAGCATGTGCAAAGTGATTTTTTTTTTATATTGGGTTCAGAAGGGTGTCATTTTTTAAAATATCTCATTATGCGCGTTGTATTCAATTATGGGGGTGCTACAATCTTAATTTTTTAACTTTGTTAGAATAACAAAACGGCGATATTGTTTAATACTTTTAGTAATTTTTAAAATTTAAAAAATATATATTTTTTTTTTATGAAAATGTCAATGATTTTTTTAAATTAATTAAATTTTTTTATTGTATTTTCTGAAAGTAAAAAAAAAAATCATAGCAAAGTAAAACTCACATGAAACGAAATAATTTGGTGTATCACATTAATATTAAAAAATATATAAAAATACAATTTATACACTAAAATTAGTTATCATGTATATATAAGAGTAAAATATCGTTTTTGTCTCCAATAATATTTGGAATAAATATCAAAATTGTCCTTAAATACTATTTATACACTAAAATTAGTCACAAAATAATTTCTTATATTTATATATTAACTTATAATTTTAAGTGTAAAATTATAAAAAAATAAATTTATTTAGAATGAAAGTAATGTGATTAAGTATAATTTATTTAGATGTGATTAAAAAATAATTGAATACTATGTATAGTAAAAAATTGATATTATTGAAGAATAAAACTAAAATTTATTTCTATGTATCGTTTTTGTCCCTAACGTTTTCGTCCTATTTAAGTTCCTAATGTTTTAAAATCATCTCAATTTTGTCCCACCGTCAATTCTGTTAACGGATACCTAACAGCAGGACAACATTGAACCAATTTTAAAACGTTAAGGAATTAAATAGAACGATTGAAATGTTAGGGACAACTTTAAGACTTACCCAAACATTAAAAACAAAAACAATTCGACACATGTATTGTTTATTTTATTTTTAATGTATATTTTGTATTTCAATATATATTTTATAATAGTAACTAATTTTAGTGTGCAGCTAACATTAATCATAAAAAAAAATTAGCCGTACAAAGTTGGTGACTATTAATTGCATTTCTGTCAGGTAAACTGAAAATAAAGCTTGAAACTAAAAAGCCAAAATTACATAGCAACCACCTTCAGCCAAAATTATTGCAAGGATATGAATGTGTCATGGTTTGTATGATCAAATATGATATCAAAATCTTAGTTACCAACTCTTCTTTAATTTCCATGTCACACTCTCTTTCTCTCCCTCATTAACTTTATATATATTTCCTCTACTACCCATTTATTTAAATGGCCACACATCTAGAATGCTTCTTCCTCAAACTTGAGCCCCTTCTCACAATGGCAAGAACATTTCTAGTTTGGTTCTTGTGTCTTGGGGTGCCTTGTTTCTTTGTAATTATTGATGGTGGAGTTTATGGAGATCATCAGAACTTGCATCCAAGAACCATTTCTGGTGCCAATCACTACCATAAAGATATAAGAAGATTACAAGCCTTTAAGGCCTCTCTTACTAGACATGCTTCTGTTGCTTCAACACCTTCTTCATTTTCATCCTCTTCTGCTTCTTCCCCTTTGCTATCTGAGGTGATTAAACTCAATTGTGTTACTTTTTTTTCTTTTTGTCAGAAAAGTAATTGTATGGTCTTGGCTTTTATTTGATAAATAGATCAAAATAGAAAATATAAATAAAATAAAATGTTTTGTTCTTATTTTTTCGCTAGTATTTATCTTCTGTTGCGGTTTTATCTTTATTTTGAAACATTTATCAAACAGAGTCTTAGAACAACGTTTAGTGTGTTTTTAAGAATTACTTAGAATCTTTTACTGATATAATTTTAAATATTATAAATAAAAATGAGTAATTATAAATATTTTTGGAACACACACATAACATATGAATCAATAACATGCCAATTTGTAATTTCTCACAAAAACTAAGAGTGCATTTAGTTCACATTTTTATTTTTATTTTTATTTTTTTCCATAAAATTTTAAACATAAAAGCAGAAATAAAATTGCGAACTAAAAGATGTACAAGTCTATTTCAGCTAAGTGACAAAAAATACATATTTTCTGCCTATGTTGTAGTACTCTTTTTATTTTATTTTGTTTCTGATTTTGTTGGTTGGAAAATTTGTGAAATGAATGATGCTTATGTTGTGTGATGCAATTGAAGGGTGTGAACAATCCACGTGTATACCACGTGACATCGTATGGGGCAGATCCAAGTGGGAATTCAGACAGCACAGAAGCAATTCTTGCAGCCATAGCAGATGCAGCCAAGGTTCCAAGTCAAGGACAGTTGATGCAGGGCATCACTGATCTTGGAGGTGTCCATGTTGATCTTGAGGGTGGTAGCTACCTCATCAGCCGTCCACTGCGCTTGCCGGCCGCCCGTCTAGGGAACCTCATGGTATGAAATTCTCTTATTTGATTCCAGAAAAAATTCATTTAACTTCAATTTAGACCGCGATGTTAAAATTAAATAATTAACGAAATGTCTTACATGACATTAATATAAGAACAAGTACAAACTCTAAAAGTACAAAATCAACCGTAGATGCATTAATACATTTATTTATCATTATTTTTAGTTTTATAGAAAATATTTTATTTAAATTGTAAGAAAAATGATAAATAAATGTATGGATGTATCTATGGTTGATTTTGTGCTTTTGAAACTTGTACTTGTTCTCCAGATTATCAATCTTGTTCTTATACTACTATCACCTCACGGTGAAACTACATCGAAACTAAATAATATTTTTTTGGATTCAAACATGACACTTTAAATTTTAAGACCCAAAATAGGATTACGCCAAAATGTAAAGACCAATTTAATACTTTACCGAATTTTTAAAGTGCGATTTAGTTTGCGTTTTTATTTTCTTTATTATTTATTTTTAAAATTATATTAAAAAAACAGTAAAATAATAATTTTTTTATTTTTATATTCTAAAAAAATACTAAAAATAAAAATGCAAATCAAACTTAACTTTTGATTTTCTATGATTAGCATTAGTAGATTAGTACGCAATATGAAATTTTCTACCGAAGTTTGCAATTTCCTTAGCATTTGACAATTGTCATATATTTTGGAAGACTTTATTGTATTGACTGATAGACGACATTAATTTTTGAGGCAGGTAATTAATTAGTCTTGATATGTTTTTGTCACAATGGTTAAATAGTTGGTATAACTGCACCAAGAAAATGACAATTTCTAATGTGCTTTTAATTAGAAGATATTTTTGTAAAGCAATTTCGTTATCATTTGTTTTTAAAATTCAATGTGTATAATTTCAACGTAAAATTGTTCTACATAAACATCTAATTTTGTATTGTGACATCAACAAAAATCACACAAATATAAATATCTAATTAAATGATAGTATTTACCCGTACATACTAATTAAACTCATTTTCAATGTACCATAACACTTGAGTTTGAAATTTTGTTTGTAATTTGATGAAATCAGATACATGGTGGAACTATAAGAGCCTCAAATAACTTTCCAGAAGATGGGTACCTCATTGATTTGTCATCAACCTCTTCTTCTTCTTCTTCTTCTAATAATAATAATAATAATAATAATAATAATGAGAACAATGGAGCTAACTCAGAGAGTTCCCGTTCTTCACGCTACAATTTTGAGTACATAAGCTTCAAGGACCTCTTGTTAGACTCAAACTTCAGAGGTGGGGGCATTTCAGTAATTAACTCACTCAGAACTAACATAGACAACTGTTACATTACACACTTCACCACAAATGGAATTTTAGTCCAAAGTGGTCATGAGACATACATTAGAAACACTTTTCTTGGCCAGTACGTAACCGCAGGAGGTGATAAAAATGAAAAGAATTTCTCCGGGACCGGAATAAGTCTCCTCGGCAACGATAACGCCGTCACGGATGTTGTCATTTTCTCTGCAGCTATAGGAATAATGGTAACCGGTCAGGCCAACACGTTCTCCGGCGTGCATTGTTACAATAAGGCCACCGGATTTGGAGGGACCGGGATATATCTGAAGCTGCCGGGGCTAACACAGACAAGGATTGTGAATTCTTACATGGATTACACGAGTATCGTCGCCGAGGATCCGGTCCAGCTCCATGTCTCTAGCAGTTTCTTCCTTGGTGATGCCAACATTGTCCTTAAATCAGTGAATGGTGTTGTGAATGGAGTCAGCATTGTTGATAACATGTTTTCAGGGTCCGGTTCTGGGGTGGAGATTGTTCAATTGGACCAATCAAAAAACAGTTTCAACCAAATTGATCAAGCTATTGTTGATAGGAACATTGTGAGGGGAATGAATTTGAAGGCCACAGTGGCAAAAATGTCAATTCAAGGGAATGGAACATTATGGAATGTTGATTTTAGTAATGTTCTGCTTTTTCCAAACCTTATCAGAAATGTTCAGTACTCATTAAGCTCTAGTGGTGGAACATTCCCTAATCATGCTTTGAGGAATGTATCTGAGAACAAGGTTGTGATTGAAACAAGTGAAGCAGTGGATGCAAATGTTTTTGTTACTGTGGATCAGAGTATGGTAAATTGATTGAACAGGGTTTGAACTTTGTAGAGTGACCAAAACAATATAATTTAATTTATCTGGTCATTTTTTATTTTTAGTCCTAAGTTCTAAGTGGAGGGAATTTTTTGGATATGATATGAGCATGCCTTTGTTGCCAAGTCTTCCTTTCTTTATTATCTGGACAGAGTTAATTAAACATTATATATTATATATTAACGATCATACAAACTATATATATAATTTTGCGGGTTATGCTAATAAGTTTACAATATTTAAGGAGAAAAAACAAATTAAGGATGTATGTGATAGTTAATTATTTGGTTAGTCATTATTACAATATGATAATTAAACTATAAGTTCTCTTAAAGAAGTGAATGCATTGCATCTATTTATTTTTATTTGTTTTTGATTAGAAGTGACCCAACCAGCAAGAAAACCCAGAATCCACTCCCAATTCAAATTTCAAACAGTAACGCCCGCACCATTCTCACCTAATGGAACAACTAGTCTAAGAACTTCAAAGAGAATGAAATAGGCTTGTTAAGAATGGCTTCCATAGGCTTTGGTGGTCTACTGCTCCAGAAATGGAAAAGATGGTATGAGTACTGAGCATAGATTGAACATCTTGAAGAATATAATCTCTCTCCCAGAGCTTCCAATTTGATTTAATGGATTGCACTAAGGTTTGATTCTCTCGCTAGGATCAGGGTTCTTTTATTGCTTCTGCTTCTACTGCCAAGATTAAGGGCTTGTTTGGGTGAGCTTCTAAGAAAAGATCTTTTTTCGAGTTATCTTTTTTTAAAAGGTCTTATAGAAAAATAAAAGTAATTTTATGTTTGGATATCTCATGTAAAAAGGTCTTTTTATCTATCAATTATGTTTGGGTATAACAATATAAAAGTACTTTTTTGTTTATTTATTACATGAAAAACATCTTTTTTTTAAGGAAAAAAGATCTTTTAAAAAAAGATGTAAATTACAGCTTCTCAAAAAAGATCTTTTTTTGATTTTACTAGTGCTATTACCTTCTTTGTTGTTCTTCCTGTCAGGTTGCCATTGCTATCTTTTATCACTGTTGCTGCTGCTCCCTGACCGAGTTCCTGTTTGAATGCTGCATCTACATTGATTTTGATATTTTCCTTCTTTTATTTTGCTCTTTTTTTGTTTTCTTTGGTTGTTCTGGATTTAAGTATCTCTATTTCCTATAATGTTGCTTGGATTATGGTTGCTTTATGTTGGTAAACTGTTAAGTTTTTATTTTTCCATATATTCCAAGGCATTAATCTTACTATGCTCCAGCCAGTCTCAAATTCCTCAGTTGTGCCTCCTTTTAGTTTGTGCATCTTGTTTGAAAGCCAAGATCCCAGGGATGTAATAGAATTTGCCGGTGGACTGCGTTGCACTTGTGATCCATTTGCATAGGAAAATCGGATGTTCAGTTATTTCTTCTTACAAACAAACACGATTAATAGGTACACAATCAGTTTTTCTAATAGTATTAGAGCATCTCAATAATCAACAAAATATATTATCAAAACTGATAGAACAATATAAACCTTCCACAAAAATGAGTATCTCAAATCAGACAAAAGAAAAAACAATATAAGTAGCAAGTTATATCTTAATGATCATCTCTATACTAGAAACAACATACTAAAATTTCATAAGAAATAGAGCAAGTTTACCAAGTCAATGAGATCAAAATGGTACCACCATTTTTCCCCTTTTCTTCTTCTCTTCTCATCGATCTCTTCTCCTTCACTCTCTCTATTTTCTTTTTCTTTTGTTTTAAAAATATGAGAAATATACTTTCTCTTCTTTCCGTGACTATAAGCCGCTTTCTTTTCTTTATAATTTTTATTTTTATTTTTGGCTTGTAAGTCCCACTTGAGTTGGAGATTCACCAAGCTTCTCTTTGCAAGAATCAAATTTAATTGCAGGTAAACTCTTAGTCATCATATCTGAACCATTATCATCAGTATGGATCTTCTTAAGTGCATATAACTTCATCTCAAACGCTTGACGTATCCAATGATACCTCACCTCTATGTGCTTCGATCTAGAGTGAAATGTCAGATTCTTGCTAAGATGGATAGCACTTTAGCTGTCACAAAATAATACAAACTTCTCTTGATTGATACCTAACTCTTGCAAAAAAAATTTCCATCTACAAGAGTTCCTAAGAAGCTTTAACAACACCAATATATTCTACCTCTGTAGTAGACAAAGCAACATATTTCAGAAGTTGGGATTGCTACGACACAACTCCTTCTGCAAAAGTCATGTATAACCAGAAGTAGACTTTCCTGAATCAAGATTCCCAACCATATTCGCATCTGTGTAACCATCCAAGATAGGTTAGCTACTCCCAAAGCATAAACAAACTCTGGAAGTACTATTAAGGTATCTGATAATTCACTTCACTGCTTGCCAGTGTTCCTTGCACAATTAGAGAGAAATCAACTAACAACTCCAACATCATGAGCAATAGCTGGTCTCGTGCAAACCATAGCATACATCAAGTTGCCAACTGCAGATGAATATGGAATCTTCTTCGTTTTTGCTTTTTCTTTCTCACTTGTAGGACATTGTTGCAAACACAACTTGAAATAATTAGCAAGTGAAGTATTAACAGGTTTGAAATTACTCATGTTAAACCTCTTTAAAACCTTCTCAACATATTTCAGCTACAACAATCACGATTTTTCATTCTTCCTGTTACGAATGATACTCATGCTAATAATTTATTTTGCAGGACCCAAATCCTTCATAGCAAAGGAACTGTTCAAGTCTTTCTTAATACTTTCAATCTTCTTAGTGTCATGACCAACAATCAACATATCATCAACATAAAACAAGAGAATTATAAAATCACTATCAGCAAATTTCTTAAAATACACATAATGATTAGAAGAAGTCTTACTGTACCCATGACCTTCCATGAAAGAATCAAACTTCATGTACTACTTCCTTGGCGCTTACTACAACTTATATAAGCTCTTCTTCAACTTGCATACAAGATGCTTCTTTTCTTTAATCTCGAAACCCTCTGGTTGCTCCATATAATTTTTTTTATCTATGTCACTGTGAAGGAATACAGTCTTTACATTAAGTTGCTCAACATCTAAATTCAAGTTAGCTGCCAATCCAAGCACAACTCGAATAGAGGACATCTTTATAACTGGAGAGAAAATCTCTTCAAAATCAATTCCTTTCTTCTGCTCAAAACCTTTCACAACCAACCGAGCTTTTACCTTGATCGTGAGACATTTGCTTTCATTTTGAACATCCATTTATTCTTGAATGCTCTCTTACCATTTGACAGCTTTTCACCAAGTCAAACGTATGATTCTCATGCAAGGATTTTATTTCTTCTTGCATGGCATTTAACCAAGCTCATCAGACATAACTTCTTGGTAGCTCCTTGTCTCTCCAATTTCAGTGTTAATCACATACTCATGAGAAGAATATATTTGAGAAGGATGACGCTCTCTAATAGATCTTCTCAATTCAGGTTCAACTGATGATTCAGGTAAAATTTCAACATCTAGTAAAACTTCTGCATCTAGCACCTCAAGTTGAGGTATATGTTCATCATGCAAATCATTACCATTATTATCAACTTGTATATCTTCTCCATCAACAAGAGGTCTAGTGAAAGGACCAAGTTCATCATTAGCAGAACGTCTAACACTTATTGTTGGCTTATCTGTCTTCTCAAGGTCTTCGATAGTTTGGCCTTCAAGAAAAATCACATCTCAACTTCTAATTATTTTTTGCTCACCGGATCCCATTATCTGTAACCAAAATCTCCGTGACCATAACCAATGAAGATACATTGCTTTGACTTTTTATCAAGTTTAGACCTTTCATTTATTGAAATGTGAACAAAAGTCTTGCAGCCAAACACTCGCAAATAACTATAGGAGACATCTTTTTCCCTCCAAACTTTCTTTGAAACATCACCATTTAGTAGAACTGAAGGAAAAAGGTTAATCAAATTCACTGCAGTTCTCATCACTTCACCCCAAAAGGATTTAGGCAATTTTGCATGAGAGAGCATACACCTAACTCTATCATTGATAATGCAATTCATTCTCTCTACAACTCCATTATGTTGAGGAGCCTTAGCAACTGTCTTCTCAAGTTTAATCCCATGTCTTTTGATTACTCTTCAAACAGACTTCTGTATTCACCACCATTATTTGCTCGAACACGTTTCAATTTCCTTCTTATTTCTCTTTCAACACTTGCATGAAAGTGCTTGAAGACACTGAACACATGGTCTTTAGATTTCAAAATAAAAGTCCACACTTTTCGAGAATAATCATAATAAAAGTAACAAAAACTATTATACATCATCTAATGTCATAGCATCTATAGTGCAAACATCAGTGTGAATTAAATCTAGAATATGTGATCTCTTATGAGATCTAGAACTATGAAATGATACTATAGCATGCTTTCTAACAAGACAATGAGTACAAGTATTTAAAGTTGTACCTTTCACAGGAAGTGTGTACTTTTTGACTAAGACGCTTAGTCCTTTCTCGCTCAAGTAACCAAAATGTATATGCCACAAATCAAAAGAGGAATCATCAGCTACATTCACATCTTCTTTGCACAAATTTGCTTGCAACCGATAGAGAGTAGAGAAACTGTTATCTTCTTTAGCAATAATGAGAGCTTCTTTAGTAATCTTGTATTTTTCACTACCAAAAGAAGTACAATACTCCTCTTGATTCAATGTCTTTACTAAAATAAGATTGAACCGCATATCTGACACATGCCTAACATTCTTCAACTGCAACTTGCATCCCTTGTTGGTTTTAAGCCACACATCATCCATACCAATGATGTCACACACTACTTTATCTCCTAATTTAATCTTGCCAAATTTTTCAGCAGTATAAAAAGAAAAAAATTTACACGTCACTGCTCGAATAAGGACCATTTAGGATTACCAAAATTCATACATGACCACTACTATTACTTTAGTAACAGTGACAAAAACTACTAACAACAATTTTGTCACTTGAAGATACTATAATAACTATCTAAAAACAACAAACATGGCCATTTCTCAATTGATAACTACTAGTATTGTTCATACGTGCTTATGGAAAGATAAGAACATCCCAATGGAAAAAACATAGGCAAATTAAAAGAGAGTAAAGGAATAGTAAGAAACACGAATCTTAAAAGATGAAGATTTTAAAAAAGAAAAAAGATGGACAAAAGTTGAAAAGCACGAAGACCTCAAAGCAGAATTGCAGAAAAAGCAGAGAGTTTTGATACTTTAAAAAAGGAAGAAGAAAAAGAAGAAGAAAAATGAAAGAGACGCTATTTATAAGCCACCTATAATATGGGCATAGAGGTGAAATCTTCCATGCTTTTAAATGATTTTCAACGATGCACATTAACCGATGAAACTGAAAAGATAGGAAAAACTACAAAGCGACACATGTCATTTCAAAATCACATCGAGTTTCGATGATACAACTTTTTTGATGATCTATTTAAGAGACAAGTCATTTGACCTGAGGATCAGAACTTGAGTAGAGACACTATTCATATTTGGGCCTACCAAATATAAGCCTAGCTCATGTTCCCATTAGCGAACAAGCTAGATTTGAAATTGGGCCACACAAAATAAGTCTAAACAATGGCGAAACCAACCCATGTGACTTCATCCACATGAGTCAGACCGACTTGGATGTGGGTTACCAAACTCGTATCTGACCCGACTTGGGGAGTATGCTAAATGCTCCCACAGTACTTCGATTATCATCACTAAGATGATAATCAACTCAAACATGGAGACAACTTCTCAATTTGTAAGGGAATAACTATCCATATTCTTCGAAAGTCATCTCTAAAAAATAACCAAGTCCTACTTTACTACTCTATAAATGTAAAACCCGGTTAATTAACGGCTAATTAACCCATAAATGAGAATTTATTCTAGAAAGCCTAAAATGTGATTTTTATGGCTTATTATGATAGAGGAGATTGAGATGAGAATTTCGGTACCAATTTTATAGAATTCAGGCCAAGATTGGATCGAACGGGCTAAACCGGGCCAACCAGACCCAAAGTGGGCCCTTGGCCCAATATAACTAAACCAAAACCCTAGTTTTCAGCATTCTCTCTCCTCACTAAACACACTCACATGCTGAAATTGGAGACACAAGAGGGAAGAACACTCTCTCAAGTTCTTTCTCTCATTTGATCTTCAAACCACCATAACTTTTGATCTAGAGCTCCAATCGCCGCACCGTTTGCAACCACGTGTTCACCGCGGAGAGCTCTACAAAACCCATACAATTAATCTTGAGGTAAGCTACGTTTTACTCTTCGAAATTCCAGCCTTGTCTTCGAGTTTTATGAGCAAAAATGTTGAGATTTTGGGCTCTTTGATGTTATAGGACCCAACTCTCTTGAAGGAGAAGGTTAATCTTGTCTCCTTGGACCTTGGGTGTGGTAAAATTCTCAACCCTAGTGTTATTTGTGGTTCTATGATATTTGGGTTTTGAGATGTTGTGTATGGGTGTGATTATTGTGGCTTAGGTTGTGTATGTGTGAATATTGGAGCTTGATTGGTGACTTTGAAAAGCTTAAAATGGGCTTTGGTGGTGAAAAATCTGTTCTTGGAGGTGTTGAGGCCTTGAAAGCTTGTGGATAAGTGATTTGGAAGTGCTCCGGTTGAGCTTGGGAAATCGGCTAAGGTATGGTTTCGGTTTCCCGTATCTAATATGTAATGTGGTAGGAAATACTTAGGCTAGAGGCCCTAAGATAGGTATTGAATTGTTGATGTTGTTAAATGGTTGAAATATATGATGTGGTCATATATGTGATGATGATTATTGATGCCTTGATGGTATGATGTATGAGAAATATGCATGTTGTGATATATGCTTGATGTTTGATTATGGTTGAATTGTGGGTGGAACCATGTTGATGGTGAGTATGATATTGATTGTGTATAATGATGATTTATTGGAATTGGTGTTGTTGAAAATTTGCATGAGGAAGAGTATATGATATGTAAATATGTTTGAGTTTGAGCCACTTGGGTGAAGTGGGTTAAAATGATGAGATAGTGATTTTGGTAAATTGTGATAAATTGTCTATGTGTAAGTTGAGGAGGCTTGGTGTTGAATTTGATATATTTTGATTGGTTTCAAAGAAAAGGGATGAAATTGGCATGTTTTGATTGATTTTGAAAAGAGTTGAAAATGGCTTGTTTTGAAAATGACACTTTGTGGTTTTTATGAAAAATTTGGTTTTTGGGCATACTTTGACGGGACATAACTTGGACTACGGATCTTTGTTTTGTGCCAAATCTATTTAGAAATGAAATTGAATCCGGGATGTCCATGCCGTTCGAAGAACGGGTGAAAAATGATTTAAAACGAGGAAGTTATGTCCGTCGGAAGATTGGGGGTTGAATCTGCGAATTCTGCAGTTTTTAACTTAGAAAATTTTTAGCAGAATGATCCCCCGCGCGTAGGCGCACTTGGCGCGTACGCGCCGTTCTTCCAGAAAGCGCCATCCACATGTGCGCGCGATGTGCGGGGGCGCGCCGATGGGCTGCACCCAATGCCCAGCTATTTTTCAGAGAGTTGTGTCAGAGTTGTGCCAGTTTTGTGCCTGGGGCAAAGGAGTACCCACGCGTACGCGTGGTTGACGCGTGCGCACCGTTGACTAATCTTTAAATGTGCGCGTTCACGTGAAGGGCGCCTACGCTCCGATGAATTTTTGTGGCCATCCGCGCGTGCGCGCGGAGTGCGTGTACGCGTGGCCCTGTTTTCATCTCAAAGTTGATTTTTGAGTTTTAAAAGCCAAATCTCATACTTCTAAGCCTCCGATCTCACCACTTATGTCTTAATCATGTTGATATGCCTAGCTATTAGAAAAGGAGCTAGGGGATGTGGTAACTTGCGAGTGAAGCAAGGAAAAATGAATGATCAATGAGGATCAAAGATGATTACGTGAGAGGTGGAGGATGGTGGTGGAAGTGCTTGTTATGCCATGGGGCGAAAGGTCATAATTGTTAATGAAACGGCTGGTTATGGATTTAACCGTGAGCCGGGTGGCTGGTTATGGATTTAACCGTGAGCCGGATGGCTAGATTATTGCCGTGTTACGGCGGAGCCATGATTATGGCTAGCATAAATGCATATATGCTGTTGAATGAATTGTGAATGTTGCACTTCCATTATCGGAGATGAGAGTTTCCCTGGGATAAAGCAGTGGCTAGCCACCACGTGCTCCAGGTTGAGACTTGAAGCTCTTTTGACCCTATGTCGTCAGGGTGGCCGGGCACTGTGAAAGCCCCGGATGAACTCACCCCCATAAATATTCACCAGTGAGGGTGATGGATATGGATCATGATTATGATCAAGTTTATATTGAGTATAACTCGAGTTGGGAAGACACGACAGAGGGACAGTCCAATGGTTAACTGCCAGGACTTGTCGGGTTGGCTCTATAACCGACAGATGATATCATCAGCCACTAGGGACAGGCATTCATCATATGCATACTATATGAATTGTTTGAGATTGCCTATTTGACTACATATTACTTGCTAATTGTCTAAATGCCTAACTTGTTCCTAATTGTATATTTCTTGCCTGATATAACTGTGTTTGCTACATTATACTCCTGCTGGTAGTTGGGAGGTGTAAAGGAATTGGAAAGGGAATTATTAGTTAGACTGAAGAATCTTTAGTCAGATGCCCTTATATGGTTTAGCTTGTTTATAAGCTTTGATATTATCTGGAGGAAGTTCTAGGATTGCCTTTGGCTTTCCTCTATTATTATGTATTATATATGCGGAAGCTGTTATCATGCTAGGAACCTCTGGTTCTCACCCATGCGGATTTTGTGGTTTTCAGATGCAGGACGTGAGGTTTCTCGCCGAGGACTGCTGGAGGCTCCTGGATTAGCGAAGATCCTTTGTTCTTGGGGACTCTGTTTAGTTTACATGTTTTGCTTAGATACTTTTATCTCCATTAAATAATACAAACTGTGATGACTCCTCTTATGGGAGATTTTGGAGAATAGGTTTTATGTGTTTGTGTCCCTTTGGGTTTCCTTTGAGGTTTTCCTTATTTTATCATATGTATATATTGCTATGCTCGGACCGGTTATCTTCGCAGCCGGATTTTGAGTCTTGATATTCCTGTTTTTGACACTCCTTTGTATATATATAATCTCGCGTTGGTTATCCTTGTTCGTTACGTTATCAATCAGAGTGTTGCGTTTTCGAGTTGCGATTTTTGTTTACCCCTTTTTCTACAAAGGCTCCTAGTTATAATCAATCATTCATACTACTATACGTACTAAATTTTTATTTTAGAGGTCGTAATACCTTGCCATCTCTAAATTATGACTTAAGCATAAGACTCTGTATGGTAGGGTGTTACAATAAATACTATAATACTTGGGTATTATTTTTAATCCAATCTCACCTAAAACCTGTTTAAATTATTTCTAGCTTAAGTATCGAAATTTTTTGCAGTTATCGATCACTTTCATCTAGGTGAAGACATGGATAAATTACCGTCCCAACGGGTAACATAGAACCCTCACCTAAAGGCGTTGACTAATGAGTTATTGTATGTACAAAGTAAAAATTCGAATTTTGATACTTACTTAAACAAACTAGTAAATTAGCTATTAGACCATTTTAAATTGATTTTAATTTTAAAGATTTAACTTTGATTAGTTGTTAGAAAATAAATTTTATTTAGTAGATATCCAGTAAATAAGTACTTTGTAACTGTATTTCTAATTCAGTCTCTGAAAACTTACTTTTTATTTATTTGATTTTTACTTTTAATTTTAATTTGATTAATTTAAAATAAAATTCTTTAAAAATAATATAAAAAATAAAAAATAAAAAATAATAAAAGAAAGAGAATAAAAAAATGCACCCTTTGGTTTTAAAGCAATGTTCTGAAAATCAATATAAATTAATTTTTTAATTATTTTTAATATCTTGTTTTAATTATATAAAGTATTTAACATATTTTTTTATTTTAATAAATAATAATATATACTATTTTTAAATTTATTTTAATAATACATATTAAGAATAAAGTTGAACACATTGGTAGTATTTAGAGGTGTCTAAACGTATTCAGAAAAGAATTTTTTATTAAGACATGGTTGAACATAACAGACACGCGTGTCGGACGAGTACCAATAAATATCGTGTCTGAAATATGTCCGATATATAGACACGGCAACTCAACAAAGTATGCGTGCTTCATGGATTGCAAATAACACTTGAAATGACTAGAGTAACAGTAAAAATAAAAAATTATAAATATTGAATTTGAATGAAATGTAAGTTAATTATGTTTTAAAAAATTACGTAAAAATTTAGAAAGAAAAAGAAACATCAAAAATAAATTAAAAGACCAGAAATTAAATCAAATGTTAGAAAAAAATATAGTATAAATATATCTTCCGATTAAAAAAAATCAAAATTGCATTACATACTTTTTCAATGTTGAATACATGAATATAAAACTACACCCTAAATAATGGAGAGATCAATACCTAATTCCTTAAAGATCACAAAATCTATTCAAAAAAATACTAAACAACATGCACAATATTCTTTCATCAATGTGTTCTTGATATAATTTTTTTATAAAAAAAAATCATGCATTCAAAATCGATATCGATTTAGGCAGAAATTCTTCTTTTTTCAAAGATAATGACATATATTATTTTATTATTAAAATAATTGAAGTTGTCCAATTTTGGACTTACAATAAGAATGTGGGGATCTCCCATAGATTGCTCTGCAATAACAAAAATCAATAATAACATAGCTTTGGAAAATTGAAAGAGTAACAAAAAATTAAAGAATATCTTTCAAGGATTAGGGCTGAAACTCCTCTGTGGATGACATTGAAGTTCGTTGCATAACTTCACTACCGATTTGACCATTACAGTGGCTGGGCTGTTGGTTTGTTCGAAAACTCCCAGATTCCTGCTTTTCCAGACACTCCATGGTAATAAGTAGCTAATAGGCATTCTCTTGCACACTTCTTGAGTCTCGGTATAGTAGATTAGGTAATGGGAGGTTGATTCCTCTTTCCTGTGGCGGATGGGGCACTCCCCCAATGTTTCTAGAAATCTGCGCGGTAGATATTTTGTAAAACTGAGAGGCGGTCATGCAGCGACTTCCAAAGGAAAATATTTATCTTGTGAGGGATCAGGAGCTTCCACAATCCCTTCCACAAGGAGCTTTGTCTGAAGTAGTTTGGGTAGCTTTCGATTGGACTATGGAAGAAATTATAGGCAACTTTGTACCCTGATGCAACAGAGTATTGGTGTGTATTATTCAGAGCCCAATGTAGCTTGTCTTCATCTTCCACCAATTGCTTATTAATATTTTATTACTGATGTCCATAGGAAAAATCTCTTGGAGAGTTGTTGGTTCCAGCTTCTCTGTTCTTGGTTTATTAAATCCTTCACTCTAAACACTGGTAGTGGTGTGTTTTGTAGGTACAGTGTCGGAGGTGATGTACAGGAGTATGGTAGAGGAAGCCATGGCTCACCAATAATCTGGATGTCCTCTCCAGTGCCAATTCTCCAATGCAACCTTTTCTCCACCATTTTCCTACCTTCGAGGACACTTCTCCATCCTCAGGAAGGTAATACTCCAACCTATGCTTTCATTACATCAGAGTATTTAAAGTACCTACTTTTGAGGATTTTAGCTAGGACTGAATTAGGATGAGTAATTAATTGCCATCATTGTTTTTCTAGAAGAGCAAAATTTTGGGCCCTGAGGTCTTTTAGTCCCAAACCTCCCTCGATCTTAGGTCGTGTTGTAGTATCCCAACTAACCCATTGCAACTTACATTTTTCTCCCTTTTGACCCTACCAAAATTGAGCCAGGATATGGTGAATCTCCATAATCAAAGAATCCGGCAATAAAAAACAGGACAGAGAATAAATTGGTGTAATGTCTCTTATAGCCTTGATTAATACATGTCTTCCACATGCTGAGAGGAGATTGCGCTTCCATTGCTGGGCTTTTTTCTGGACCTTTTCTTTAATCAAGTTGAAGGTAGACCGATTGGATCTATTAACCACAGTTGGAAGCCCAAGATATTTATCTTGCATCCCAATGTGGTCAATATGGAGAGCATTAGCCAGCTGGCGCCAGGTCTCCATTGGGGTGTTGTGACTACAAAAGATTGCCGACTTGCTCAGCTTTACCTACTGGCCGCTGCAACTTCGATAAAGATCCAATGGGTCTAGAATTCTCTCACAGTTTGGTATTGTAGCTATGCTAAAGAGTATCGAATCATCTGCGAATAACAAATGGCTAACACGAGGACACCTCCTATTTATTTGAACTCCTTGAATTAGTCTGTTTTGCTTCGCCTTGTGTAGCATAAAGGATAATACTTCAGCGCAGAAAAGAAATAGATATGGCGATAGATGGTCTCATTGTCGGATACCTCTATTTGGTTTGAAAAAACCAAAAGATTGACCTTTCACATTGACAGAGTAAGAAATAGTAGTGACTAACTCGCGGATCCGTGGTACGGTATTTTATAACCCACAAACTAATCGGCAAGTGCACCAGGTCGTACCAAGTAATACCTTACGTGAGTAAGGGTCGATCCCATAAGGATTGATGGACTAAGCAATAATGGTTAAGTGATTGGCTTAGCTAGACAAACAGAAAAGAGTGTTTTGGTATTCAAAGAGCATTAAACAGTAAATTAAGAATTTCAGAAAGCAAGCAGCAATGAGTTGGGAATAAAATATGGAGAAAATAGTTAAGGCTTCAGAGTTGTCTATTTTCTGGATTGACTTTTCTTATCAACTATTTTAATCATGTATGATTTAATTCATGGCAAACTATATGTGACTAGACTCTAATTCCTTAGACCTTCTTAGTCTCATCTAAAATTCATTAACTGCCAATTCTTGGTCAATTAATTTCAATTAGAAGGTGATGATCAAATTCCAGTTTATATGCCACAAGAATCCTAATTATCCAAAAAATAAGGGGATTATATGTCACATATCTCGTTAAATACAAACAATTAGAAATTCAGGATAATATGTTTTCAAGCTGTTATTCAAGTAAAGAGCTTTTCCAAGTTTTACAAGAACTCAAATAGAAAGAGGGTCATACTTCCGTTCCACCCAAATTCATAAAATAAAGAACGAAAACAATTATTGAAATATAAATCAAAACATAAATTAAATTAGAAAGAGAAAATGAATCAATCCATACAATAGACAGAGCTCTTAACCTTAACAATGGAGGATTAATTGCTCATGGAATGTGGAATGTAAATTTGTATAGAATTCCCTAATGGAATACCCCTAATGGAATCTCTCCTATAGAAGAGAAGTCTTTCCTTTTTATAACTAATCCTAATTAATTTAAAATCTAATTTCTAAAATTAAGATAATATCTTTTCCTATTTTAAAATCAATTTTGAATTTAAATCAGAATTAACTAACTAGTCTTCAGTTGATAGGTGGAGACCACTTGATTCCTTCACTCTGCAGCCTCTAATCTGTACTTTCTAGGCTGAAAACTGGGTAAAAAGCAGTCCAGAAATTGCCTCCAGCGTTTTCTGCATTTTCTGTACGTGGCGCATGTCACGCGTATGCGTCAGTCACACGCATGCGTCAGTCACACGTACGCGTCGATGGTCTTTTTCCCAAGTCTCGCGCACGCGTCAGTCACACGTACGCATCACTGAGCAAATCTTTAAATCACGTGTACTCGTCAGTCACACGCACGCATCACCATGAAAAGCTCCAAATCACGCGTACGCGTCAGTCACGCGTACGCGTTGCTTCCTCGCTGCCATCTTATTTGATTCTTGTGCTGCAGAAACTCCATCAAATTCCGCCAAATACTACCTAAAATAAACAAAATTGCAAAAGACTTAAAGTAGCATCCATATTGGCTAAAAGATAATTAATTATTTATTAAACTTAACAAATTAGATGCAAATTCACTAGGAAAAGATAGGAAAGATGCTCACGCATCACAACACCAAACTTAAACTGTTGCTTGTCCTCAAGCAACCAAAACTAATATAAGCTTAGGATGTGAATTTGCATGTGAATGAGAGTTTGATTAAGCTCATGTCTCTTCTTATAGTGGGGTTTACAACTGAAATCCTGAATAGTTTTGGCATTTCAGTTTATCCTTTGAAGTTCAGAATGATTGGCATCCATAGGAACTCAGAATTCAGATAGTGTTATTGATTCTCCTAGTTCAGTATGTTGATTCTTGAACACAGCTACTTTATGAGTCTTGGCCATGACCCTAAGTATTTTGTTTTCCAGTATTACCACCGGATACATAAATGCCACAGACACATAATTGGGTGAACCTTTTCAGATTGTGACTCAGCTTTGCTAGAGTCCACAGTTAGAGGTGCCCAGAGTTCTTAAGCACACTCTTTTTGCTTTGGATCACGACTTTAACCGCTCAATCTCAAGTTTTTCACTTGACACCTTCACACCACAAGCACATGTTTAAGGACAGCTTAATTTAGCCGCTTACGCGAGGGTTTTATTCGTTTGGGCCCTCCTATCCATTAATGCTTAAAGCCTTGGATCCTTTTTTTCACAAGCTTTGTATTTTTCACTGCTTTTTCTTGCTTCAAGAATCAATTTTTTGATTTTTCAGATTATCAGTAACATTTCTCTTTTTTCATCATTCTTTCAAGAGCCAATAATTTTAACATTCATAAACTTCACTATAAAAAATATGCACTGTTCATGTCATGCATTTAGAATCACAGAAAATACCACCACATTTAAGTAAAAAAGACTATTCTTCAATATAGACCCACTTTCTCATGCAATATATCACTCCTGTATTTTCTGCATTTTATTTGGATTCAAGATCAGTGAGTAATACATGAGACATCTTTTCAGAATTAAAGCAATAGGGAGAACTAAACTAGTCCTAGGATTCTAACTAATAAAGGATCATGCAGCAAACAAAGCAAAATAGCAGAAAACCAGAACATAACATAGTAAAAGCGGGAAGGAATAAAAGAAATGAAAGGAACTCAACCACCTTAGTTGTCCGAGCGGTCGTTTTATTCTTCAGGTTGTGCTCCTTTGTGAAGATGATTCACCTCCCTTAGTGCCATAAGAATAAACAGAAAACCCTTAAGCGAAGCGTCAACACCAAACTTAAAGGTTTGCTTGTCCTCAAGCAAAGAAGAACTGAAAATAGAAAGAGACAAATATTATGATGAAAGAAAAAGAAAAGGATAAAAGAGCAAGAGAGAATTAGGATTGGGAGAGGGGAAAGAAAATTAAATCTTGGGCGGTGAACTAGTGGAGTTGTGCGGCGCAGGCAACGTGTACGCGTGCAGCACGCGTACGCGTAGGTAACAAAATTTTCTTAATGACGCGTAAGCATCAGGCACGCGTCTGCGTTCCCTGGGTTTTGTGCGATTCGCGCGAAGCTAGCCGCGCGCACGCACAACTCTCTGTTCGCGTGGCTAGGGAACCAATATTGGCATACGACGCGTTCGCGTCGTGCACGCGCGCGCGTGGATGGCCGTTTGGTCAAATGACGTGCACGCGTCTGGGACGCGTACTCATGGTCAATTTTGTGCGTCTAGCACACTTCCAGCCCTAAACCAGCACAACTCTTTGCCCAAACACATATTTACGTCGAATTTTCAAGGTCACACGTACGCGTCACTGACGCGCCCGCGTGAAGGGTGAAAATCACAAACGACACGCACGCGTGGGGTTGTTTGTGCTAGAGGCATTATTCTTGCGCCACTCCCGCGCAACCCTCTGTTCAAATTTATTTTTCACGCACACCCATTTGACGCGTACGCGTCAGCGACGCTTGGGCGTCGTGTGCCCTCTTTTTTTCGGTTCTTGTACTAAAATAGCTGCATGATCAAAAAATTAGTAAAAACTCAATAAAAATCAAATAAGAAAACTACTACTATGAAAAACAATTAAGAATGAAAAGGAACAATCATACCACGGTGGGTTGTCTCCCACCAAGCACTAGTTAAAGTCCTTAAGTTGGACATGTGGTGAGCTCCTTGTCATGGTTGCTTGTGCTTGTACTGATCCAGGAATCTCCACATATGTTTGCAATTCCAATGGCCACCGGGATTCCAAACTAGGCGCATAATGCCTTTGAGCAAGTTGAAGCAAGTGACAAGGCCCCAAGAGTGTTGATTGCGGGAATGAATTCCAGGGTCCGAAACCTTGTTTTTACATCCGTCTTCTTGTGGATCACCATTCTTCCCACCGGGTGGCAAGCAATCTGAATTCTCACAAAGACATCCAAACAACCTTCTAGACCTATTCAATTGAGCTCTACACCAATCCTTGCACTTCAATTTGGAGCATGCAACCATATTGAACCTTGCTTGACAAATCTTGCCACTAACCATCTTTCTTTTACTCTTAATGCCACAAAGAGCTCTAAGTTGACCATCTGTCTCTAGTAGCCCATATTCAAGTGGGAAAGTAAAGGTTAAGGATAGGAACTGATAAACCCATATTTCATGAGTTCTTTTGTGCTTAATTTGAGTGATTTATTCAATCCTTCACCTACTTATTCACATTAATTGCATGATTTTACTTTCCCTTCCTTATTATGTCATATTGTGAAAAACATGTTTCCTAAGCTTTAAAATTAATTGTTTTAATTACCTTTATTTCCATTCGATGCCATGATTAGTGTGTTGAGTAGTCTCAGGTTTTCTAAGGCTGAATGACTTAAAGGATGAAAAAGGAAACATACAAAAATGGAAGGAAAAGGCAAAATGGAGCTTTAAGAAAACTGGTATCCACGCGATCGCATGGACGACGCGATCGCATGCCAGAAGCGAAGAAGCAGCGACGCGGCCGCATGACTGACGCGACCGCGCGCCTCAAGTAGAACACCCACGACGCAGACGCGTGACCGACGCGACCGCATGGCAAGGAAAAGCTCCAGACGACGCGACCGCGTGACCCACGCGGACGCGTGACAGAGGCCACGTATCAGAATTCATGGAATACGCCCCCAGCGATTTCTGAAGCCCTTTTTGGCCCAGATCCAAGCACAGACAGCATAGATTAGAGGTTATAAAGTGGAGGAATGCATCCATTTAGGGAGAGCTTGCCAATTTCTAGTTTTCATGATTTAGATTTAGTTTAGAGAGATATTCTCTCTCTCTCTTTAGGATTTAGGATTTCTTCTTGTTTTGAGAGTAACTCTGGATCCAGGTTTAATGTTATTTTATTTTCATTTTACTTTTATTTATTTATTTGCTTTTGATATTTGAATTGATTTATGAATTATTCCATGTTATAGATCTCTATTTTGAATTAATGATATTTGAAGTATTTTCAGTTAAGATTGTTCTCTTTGATTTAAGTTACTATTGCCTTCCATCTAAGGTCACCTCTATTATTCTAGCAATTTTACTTTTTCCCCTTTTGGTTTTGGTTAAGAAATCAGTAACTCAACATTTATTAAACTCAACATATTTGATAATCGTTATCTTGCTAATTGAACTGAACTTAAGTAATTCCAACCTTTTCTTAGAAAATAAATAGGATTCAAAGTTCAATTTAATTAGTCCCTTGACTTTCCTTTGCTTTAGTAAAGGTTGACCAAGTGGAGTTTAGATTCAAATTTCCTTATAGTTGAGAGAGATAACTACGTTGGACCTCCAATTTCTCATACCTTGCCCAAAAGTTTGCTTTACATTATTTATTCATTTTTAATTGCCATTTAAATTATTTTTCATATAAAATATTCTCACCTTACTTCCAAAACCCCAATTTACAAACTCATAACCAATAATAAGAACATACCTTCCTCGCAGTTCCTTGAGAAGACAAACCGAGGTTTAATACTCGGTTATCAATTTTAAAAGGGGTTTGTTACTTGTGACAACCAAAACCTTTGTACGAAGGGATTTCTGTCGGTTTAGAGACTATATCTACAACGCGACTGTTTTTATGAAATTCTTTACTGGCAAAAATCCTAACATCAGGAACTTTACCCACTTGAATGTTGTATTAGATGGTGATGGCTTTGGATGAGGTCTTGCAAGCTCCATTCCCTTGTGTTCTTCTTTGAATTCTTCCACCTCTTTGCAAGCTTCCTCAATTTCAATCTCTTCCTCTTGGTAGCTTTCTTTTTCAACTAACTCTTCATTGACCTTGGTCTCAAAGCCAGCTACTTTACCACTTCTCAGTTGAATAACCTGCAATCTTTTTCAACTGGCTCCTCATTAACTTGTGCTTCCATACTTGCCACTTGTCCACTTATCAAGGTGATAGCTGATGAGCGGATAATTTATACGCTTTTTGGCATTATTTTAGTATGTTTTAGTTAGTTTTTATTATATTTTTATTAGTTTTTAGTTAAAATTCACTTTTCTGGACTTTACTATGAGTTTGTGTGTTTTTCTATGATTTCAGGTATTTTCTGGCTGAAATTGAGGGACCTGAGCAAAAATCTGATTCAGAGGCTGAAAAGGACTGCAGATGCTGTTGGATTCTGACCTCCCTGCACTCGAAGTGGATTTTCTCGAGCTACAGAGGCCCAATTGGTGCGCTCTCAATTGCGTTGGAACGAAGACATCCTGGGCTTTCCAAAAATATATAATAGTCCATACTTGATTTGATGGCCCAAACAGGCATTCCAAGTCAGCTCAAGAATTCTGGCGTAAAACGCCGGAACTGGCACAAGAATGGGAGTTAAACGCCCAAACTGGCACAAAAGCTGGCGTTTAACTCCAAAAAGATTCTCTACACGAAAATGCTTCAATGCTCAGCCCAAGCACACACCAAGTGGGCCCGGAAGTGGATTTTTATGTCATTTACTCATCTTTGTAAACCCTAAGCTACTAATTCTCTATAAATAGGACCTTTTGCTATTGTATTAGAGGTCTTTTGATCATTTGGGTCTTTTGATCACTGGAGATCTTTTGATCATGTTTTGATGATTGAACCCTCTTTGGGTGGCTGGCCATTCGGCCATGCCTAGACCTTGTTCTTATGTATTTTCAACGATGGAGTTTCTACACACCATAGATTAAGGTGTGGAGCTCCGCTGTACCTCGAGTATTAATGCAATTACTATTGTTCTTCTGTTCAATTCAGCTTATTCTTGTTCTAAGATATCACTTGTTCCTTAACTTGATGAATGTGATGATCCGTGACACTCATCATCATTCTCACCTATGAACGTGTGACTGACAACCACCTCCGTTCTACCTTCGATTGGGTGAATATCTCTTGGATTCATGATACACGATGCATGATTGATCGCCTGACAACCGAGCCAGCCATTCCGTGAGATCAGAGTCTTCGTGGTATAGGCTAGAACTGATGGCGGCATTCAAGAGAATCCGGAAGGTCTAAACCTTATCTGTGGTATTCTAAGTAGAATTCAAGGATTGAATGACTGTGACGAGCTTCAAACTTGCGATTGTGGGGCGTTAGTGACAGACACAAAAGAATCACTGGATTCCATTCTGACATGATCGAGAACCGACAGCTGAATAGCCGTGCTGTGACAGAGCGCGTTGAACATTTTCACTGAGAGGAGGGACTATAGCCATTGACAACGGTGATGCCAACATACAGCTTGCCATGGAAAGGAGTAAGAAGGATTGGATGAAGACAGTAGGAAAGCAGAGAGACGGAAGGGACAAAGCATCTCTATACGCTTATCTGAAATTCTCACCAATGAATTACATAAGTATCTCTATCTTTACTTTATGTTTTATTTATCTTTTAATCATTAATCCTCCATAACCATTTGAATCCGCCTGACTGAGATTTACAAGATGACCATAGCTTGCTTCATATCAACAATCTCCGTGGGATCGACCCTTACTTGCATAAGGTTTATTACTTGGACGACCCAGTGCACTTGCTGGTTAGTTGTGCAAAGTTCTGATAAAGAGTTGAGATTGCAATTGAGCGTACCATGTTGATGGCGCCATTGATGATCACAATTTCGTGCACCAAGTTTTTGGCACCGTTGCCGGGGATTGTTTGAGTTTGGACAACTGACGGTTCATCTTGTTGCTTAGATTGGGTATTTTTCAGAATTTTTAAGAATGAATTCTAGTGTTTCAAGGTGATGTTTTCATCATTACCAAAGCTGATTGATTCTCATCAATTTAGCTCTTGAATGCAATGTCCTGCTGAAGCTTGGCTAGCCATGTCTAAATCCTTTAGACTGTGAAGCTTGGCTAGCCATGTCTAATTCCTTTAGACTAAAGCTTTAGACTAACAGTGCATGATTCCTGGAATTCTTATTAAAAATTTTGAATCTCTTTATTTTCTTTTCCACTCAATTTTCAAAAACAATAAAAAAAAAATTTACAAAATCATAAAAAAAAACCAAAAATATTTCTTGTTTGAGTCTAGTGTCTCATTTTAAGTTTGGTGTCAATTGCATGTTTCTGTTCTTCTTGCATTTTTCATGTGTCTTCAGTGATCTTCAAGTTGTTCTTGATGATTTACTTGCTCTGATCTTTAAATTCTCTTGTCTTGTGTGTTTTGTTGTTTCTCATATGCATTCTCAATTTGTTAGTGTCAATAGTATACAAACTTCTAAGTTTGGTGTCTTGCATGCATTGTTTAGTTGCTTTTGGTTGCATTTTGATTAGTCCTCATTATTAAAAATCCAAAAAAATTTTATTTGTGTCTTTTCAAGTCAATAATACAGAGAATCGAAGATTCAGAACATACAGTAGAGGAATTACACAGAAAAAGCTGGGCGTTCAAAATGCCCAGTGAGGAAGGAAAACTGGCGTTTAAACGCCTGCCAGGATACCTGGCTGGTGATGAGCGGATAATTTGTACGCTTTTTGGCATTGTTTTTAGTATGTTTTTAGTATGATCTAGTTAGTTTTTAGTATATTTTTATTATTTTTTAGTTAAAATTCACTTTTCTGGACTTTACTATGAGTTTGTGTGTTTTTCTGTGATTTCAGGTATTTTCTGGCTGAAATTGAGGGACCTGAGCAAAAATCTGATTCAGAGACCAAAAAGGACTGCAGATGCTGTTGGATTCTGACCTCCCTGCACTCGAAGTGGATTTTCTGGAGCTACAGAAGCCTAATTGGCGCGCTCTCAACGGCGTTGGAAAGTAGACATCCTGGGCTTTCCAGCAATATATGATAGTCCATACTTTGCCCAAGATTTGATGGCCCAAACCGGCGTTCAAAGTCACCCTCAGAAATCCCAGCGTTAAACGCCGGAACTGGCACAAG
>NC_029775.3:20615202-20616075 GCF_000817695.3 Arachis duranensis
TTAAAGAAGTGCTTGTTGGGAGGCAACCCAAGGTTTTATAATTAACTATTTTCTTTTGTTATTTTATGTTTTTTGTAGGTTGATGATCATGAGAAGTCACAAAATCAATGAAAAGAGCAAAAAACAGAATGAAAAACAGGAAGAAAAACAGCACACCCTGAAGGACGCACCTACTGGCGTTTAAACGCCAGTAAGGTTAGCAGATGGGCGTTTAACGCCCAGTCTGGCACCATTCTGGGCGTTTAACGCCAGAAAGGGGCACCAGACTGGCGTTAAACGCCAGAAAAGGGCAAGAAGCTGGCGTTAAACGCCAGACATGGGCACCAGCCCGGCGTTTAACGCCAGAAATGGCTAAAAACGCAATTTTGCTTGCCATTTGGTGCAGGGATGACTTTTCCTTGACACCTCAGGATCTGTGGACCCCACAGGATCCCCATCACCTCACCACCTCTTCCCCAAAAAAACCCTTCACCTATCAAATCCCATCTTTCTCTTCACCACTCACATCCATCCTTCATAAAACCCCACCTACCCCACCATTCAAATTCAAACCACTTTCCCACCCAAACCCACCCTCACTTGGCCGAACATCACCCTTTCTCTCTCCTATATAAACCCATCTTCACTCCTTCATTTTCACACAACCTAAACACCACTTCTTCCCCTTTTTGGCCAAACCACAAAGCCATTCCCTTTCCCTTCATTTCTTCTTCTTCTACTCTCTTCTTTCTTCTTTTGCTCGAGGACGAGCAACAATTTTAAGTTTGGTGTGGTAAAAGCATTACTTTTTGTTTTTCCATAACCATTTATGGCATCCAAGGCCGGAGAAACCTCTAGAAAAAGGAAAGGGAAGGCAAAAGCTTCCACCTCCGA
>NC_029775.3:20619991-20620794 GCF_000817695.3 Arachis duranensis
CCAAAAACATCTGTGAAGATCAGTATTAATTAGATGAGCGGGGCTTTTAACTTTTTGCCTCTGAATAGTTTTGGCATCTCACTCTATCCTTTGAAATTCAGAATGATTGGCTTCTTTAGGAACTCAGAATCCAGATAGTGTTATTGATTCTCTTAGTTAAATATGATGATTCTTGAACATAGCTATTTATTGAGTCTTGGCTGTGGCCCAAAGCACTCTGTCTTCCAGTATTACCACCGGATACATACATGCCACAGACACATAATTGGGTGAACCTTTTCAGATTGTGACTCAGCTTTGCTAAAGTCCCCAATTAGAGGTGTCCAGGGTTCTTAAGCACACTCTTATTTGCCTTGGATCACAACTCTTTATTCTCTATATTTTTTTCGTTTTTCTTTTTCTCTCTCTTTTTTTTTCGGTTTTTTTTCTTTTCTTTTTTTTTGAATGGAAATGCTTTTTCTTGCTTCAAGAATCATTTTTATGATTTTTCAGATCCTCAGTAACATGTCTCCTTTTTCATCATTCTTTCAAGAGCCAACATTCATGAACCCCAAATTCAAGATATATATGCACTGTTTAAGCATACATTCAGAGAACAAAAATATTGCCACCACATCAAAATAATTAAACTATTATAAAATTCAAAATTCATGCAATTCTTTCTTTTATCAATTAAGCATGTTTTTATTGAAGAAAGGTGATGGATTCATAGGACATTCATAACTTTAAGGCATAGACACTAAGACACTAATGATCACAAGACACAAACATGGCTAAACATAAGCATAAAATTCGAAAAACAG
>NC_029775.3:20622241-20622632 GCF_000817695.3 Arachis duranensis
GACTCTCATGGAGCCTCAGAAATGCTCAGAGCTATGTTGGAACCTCCCAACACCAAACTTAGAATTTGACTGTAGGGGCACTGTTTGGCTCTGTTTTGAGAGAAGCTCTTCATGCTTCCTCTCCATGATGATAGAGGGATATCTTTGGGCTTTAAACACCAAGGATTCTTCATTCACTTGAATGATCAACTCTCCCCTATCAACATCAATCACAGCCTTTGCTGTGGCTAGGAAGGGTCTGCCAAGGATGATGGATTCATCCATGCATTTCCCAGTCTCTAGGACTATGAAATCAGTAGGGATGTAATGATCTTCCACTTTAACCAGAACATCCTCTACAAGTCCATAGGCTTGTTTTCTTGAGTTGTCTGCCATCTCTAGTGAGATTTTT
>NC_029775.3:20622757-20623423 GCF_000817695.3 Arachis duranensis
CCTAAGTCACACAAGGCCTTCTTGAAGGTCATGGTGCCTATGGTACAAGGTATAGAAAACTTCCCAGGATCCTGCCTCTTTTGAGGCAGTTTCTGCCTAGACAAGTTATCCAGTTCTTTGGTGAGCAAAGGGGGTTCATCCTCCTAAGTCTCATTTCCAAATAACTTGTCATTTAGCTTCATGATTGCTCCAAGGTATTTAGCAACTTGCTCCTCAGTGACATACTCATCCTCTTCAGAGGAAGAATACTCATCAGAGCTCATGAATGGCAGAAGTAAGTCCAATGGAATCTCTATGGTCTCAGTTTGAGCCTCAGATTCCCAAGGTTCCTCATTGGGGAACTCATTGGAGGCCAGTGGACGTCCAGTGAGGTCTTCTTCAGTGGCGTTCACTGCCTCTCCTTCCTCCCAGAATTCGGCCATATTGATGGCCTTGCACTCTCCTTTTGGATTTTCTTCAGTATTGCTTGGAGGGAGTTCAGTAATTTTCTTGCTCAGCTGACCCACTTGTCCTTCCAAATTCCTAATGGAGGATCTAGTTTCAGTCATGAAACTCTGAGTGGTTTTGATCAGATCAGAGACCATGGTTGCTAAGTCAGAGTTATTCTGCTTAGAACTCTCTGTCTGTTGCTGAGAAGATGATGGAAAAGGCTTGCTATTGCTAAAC
>NC_029775.3:20623628-20624814 GCF_000817695.3 Arachis duranensis
CTTTCCTTCTGTCTGAAGGTTTGGACTTCCACTCTAAGCTTACTCAATTTTTGAGGTGGAAAGAATTTTGCCAAGAAGGCATTAACTAGCTTTTCCCAAGAGTCCAGGCTTTCTTTAGGTTGAGAGTCCAACCATGTTCTAGCTCTGTCTCTTACAGCAAAAGGGAATAGCATCAGTCTGTAGACCTCAGGGTCAACCCCATTAGTCTTGACTGTGTCACAGATTTGCAAGAACTCAGCTAAAAACTGATGAGGATCTTCCAATGGGAGTCCATGGAACTTGCAATTCTGTTGCATTAGAGAAACTAATTGAGGCTTAAGCTCAAAGTTGTTTGCTCCAATGGCAGGGATAGAGATGCTTCTCCCATAGAAGTCGGGAGTAGGTGCAGTGAAGTCACCCAGCACCTTCCTTGCATTGTTGGCATTGTTGTTGTTTTCAGCTGCCATTTGTTCTTCTTCCTTGAAGAGTTCGTTCAAGTGCTCTAAAGAGAGTTGTGCTTTGGCTTCTCTTAGCTTTCTCTTCAAGGTCCTTTCAGGTTCAGGATCAGCCTCAACAAGAATGCCTTTGTCTTTGCTCCTGCTCATAAGAAAGAGAGGAGAACAAGAAAGTGTGGAATCCTCTATGTCACAGTACAGAGATTCCTTTTTGGTGTCAGAGGAAAAGAAGAGTAGAAGACAGAAGTGGAAAATTTGAACTTAACAAAGGAGATGAGGTTCGAATTTTGCATTAAGGGATAGTGTTAGTCCATAAATAGAAGGATGTGAAAAGGAGGGAAGTCATTTTCGAAAATTAAGTAAAAAATTTTGAAAATATTTTGAAAAATACTAATTAATTTTCGAAAATGAAAAGGGAAAAGAAATCAAATGCTTTTTGAAAAAGATTTTGAAATTAGAAATCAAAAAGATTTGATTGAAAACTGTTTTGAAAAAGATGTGGTTAAGAAGATATGATTTATTTTAAAAGAAATGTGATTGAGAAGATATGATTTGAAAACAATTTTTAAAAGATATGATTTGAAAACATTTTAAAAAGATTTGATTTGAAAATTAAAAACTTGACTAACAAGAAAAGATATGATTCAAACATTAAACCTTTCTCAACAGAAAAGGCAACATACTTGAAATGTTGAATCAAATCATTGATTGATAGTAAGTATCTTTAAAAATGGAAAGAAATTGGTTTTGAA
>NC_029775.3:20628670-20628880 GCF_000817695.3 Arachis duranensis
CGACAGTAGGAAAGCAGAGAGACGGAAGGGAAGGCATCTTCATGCACTTATCTGAAGTTCCTACCAATGAATACATAAGTATCTCTATCTTTATCTTCATAGTTTTATTCGTATATCACCATACCCATTTGAGTTTGCCTGACTGAGATTTACAAGGTGACCATAGCTTGCTTCATACCAACAATCTCTGTGGGATCGACCCTTACTCGC
>NC_029775.3:20628976-20629566 GCF_000817695.3 Arachis duranensis
CATTGCATGATTCCTGGAATTCTCATTAAGAATTTTGATACCTTTTTCCACTTTATTTTCGAAAAAGCACAAAAAAATTTTTACAAAATCATAAAATCCAAAAATATTTCTTGTTTGAGTCTAATGTCTCATTTTAAGTTTGGTGTCAATTGCATGCATTCATTCATGTGTCTTAAGGATCTTCAAGTTGTTCTTGATGATTTCTTATTCTGATCTTTGAATTCTCTTGGCTTGAGTGTTTATGTGTCTCATATGCATTCTCATTAGTGTCAGTAGTATACAAACTGCTAAGTTTGGTGTCATGCATGCATTGTTATTTGATTTTAGTTGCATTTTGATTATTCTTCATTATTAAAAATCCAAAAATATTTTTAATTTGTGTCTTTTCAAGTCAACAATACAGAGAATTGAAGATTCAGAACATACTGCAGAGGAATTGCATAGAAAAAGCTGGGCGTTCAAAACGCCCAGTAAGGAAGACAGACTGGCGTTTAAACGCCAGCCAGGGTGCCTGGTTGGGCGTTTAACGCCCAAAAAGGTAGTGTTTTGGGCGTTAAACGCCAGAATGTGCACCATTCTGGGCGTTTAAC
>NC_029775.3:20629721-20634338 GCF_000817695.3 Arachis duranensis
CATCTTTTTCAAAATAGTTTTCAATCAAATCTTTTTGATTTCTAATTTCAAAATCTTTTTCAAAAATCACTTGATTTCTTTTCCACTTTCATTTTCGAAAATCAATTAGTGTTTTTCAAAAATGTTTTCAAAATCTTTTCCTTAATTTTCGAAAATTACTTCCCTTTTTCTCACATCCTTCTATTTATGGACTAACACTATTCCTTAATGCAAAATTCGAACATCATCTTCTTTGATAAGTTCGAATTTTCTACTTCTGCCTTCCATTGGAAGATCCTCATCAGTTTTTAGCTAAGTTCTTGCAAATCTGTGACACTGTCAAGACTAATGGGGTTGACCCTGAGGTCTACAGACTTATGCTATTCCCTTTTGCTGTAAGAGACAGAGCTAGGACATGGTTGGACTCTCAACCTAAAGAAAGCCTGGACTCTTGGGAAAA
The DNA here is from genome assembly GCF_000817695.3 of Arachis duranensis. NCBI lineage: Eukaryota > Viridiplantae > Streptophyta > Magnoliopsida > Fabales > Fabaceae > Arachis > Arachis duranensis. Next base: position 20,630,161 of record NC_029775.3, read on the forward strand.
GCTAGTCAATGCCTTTCTAACAATTAATGATTTGATTCAAACATTTCAAGTATGTTGCCTTTTCTGTTGAGAAAGGTTTAATATTTGAATCATATCTTTTCTTGTTAGCCAAGTCATTAATTTTAAAAATCAAATCTTTTTAATTTGTTTTTCAAATTATATCTTTTCAATCATATCTTTTTAAAACTATAATTTCTCAAATCATATCTTTTTAATCGCATCTTTTTCAAAATAGTTTTCAATCATATCTTTTTTATTTCCAATTTCAAAATCTTTTTCAAAATCACTTTATTTCTTTCTCAATCTTAGTTTTCGAAAATCAATTACCATTTTTTTCAAGATTTCTTTTAATGAATTCAATTTATTTTTGAAAATTTCTTTCCCTCTTCTCACATCCTTCTATTTATGGACTAACACTCCTCAACTTTCAACAATTCGAACTCCATCTCTTTTGATAAGTTCAAATTCTTCTTCTACCTCTTCCTTCTATTTTTCTTTTCCTCTGACACCTCAAGGAATCTCTATACTGTGACATAGAGGATTCCATATTTTCTTATTCTCTTCTCTTTCATATGAACAGGAGCAAAGACAAAAGCATTCTTGTTGAGGCTGACCCTGAACCTGAAAGGACCTTGAAGCGAAAGATAAGAGAAGCTAAAGCACTACTCTCTGTAGAAGACCTAACAGAAATCTTCAAAGAAGAAGACATGGCAGCCGAAAACAACAACAATGCCAACAATGCAAGGAAGGTGCTGGGTGACTTTACTGCACCTACTCCCGACTTCTATGGGAGAAGCATCTCTATCCCTGCCATTGGAGCAAACAACTTTGAGCTTAAGCCTCAATTAGTTTCTCTAATGCAACAGAATTGCAAGTTCCATGGACTTCCATTGGAAGATCCTCATCAGTTTTTAGCTGAATTCTTGCAAATCTATGACACTATCAAGACCAATGGGGTTGACCCTGAGGTCTACAGACTTATGCTATTCCCTTTTGCTGCAAGAGACAGAGCTAGGATATGGTTGGACTCACAACCTAAAGAAAGCCTGAACTCTTGGGAAAAGCTAGTCAATGCCTTCTTGGCAAAGTTCTTTCCACTCAAAAATTGAGTAAGCTTAGAGTGGAAGTCCAAACCTTCAGACAGAAGGAAGGAGAATCCCTCTATAAAGCTTAAGTCCAAACCTTCAGACAGAAGGAAGGTGAATCCCTCTATGAAGCTTGGGAAAGATACAAACAATTGATCAGACAGTGTCCTTTTGACATGCTTTCTGAATGGAGCATCATAGGTATCTTCTATGATGGTCTGTTTGAACTGTCCAAGATGTCATTGGACAGCTCTGCTAGAGGATCTCTTCATCTGAAGAAGACGTCTACAGAAGCTCAAGAACTCATTGAAATGGTTGCAAATAACCAATTCATATACACTTCTGAAAGGAATCCTGTGAACAATGGGACGAATTAGAAGAAAGGAGTTCTTGAGATTGATACTCTGAATGCCATATTGGCTCAGAACAAAATATTAACTCAGCAAGTCAATATGATTTCTCAAAGTCTGTCTGGAATACAAGCTGCACCAGGCAGTACTAAGGATGCTTCATCTGAAGAAGAAGCTTATGATCCTGAGAACCCTTCAATGGAAGAGGTGAATTACATGGGGGAATCCTATAGAAACACCTATAATCCTTCATGGAGAAATCATCCAAATCTCTCATGAAAGGATCAATAGAGACCTCAACAAGGTTTCAATAACAATAATGGTGGAAGAAATAGGTTTAGCAATGGCAAGCCTTTTCCATCATCTTCTCAACAACAGACAGAGAATTCTAAGCAGAGCTACTCTGACTTAGCAACCATGGTCTCTGATCTAATCAAAACCACTCAAAGTTTCATGACTGAAACAAGGTCCTCCATTAGAAACTTGGAGGCACAAGTGGGTCAGCTGAGTAAGAAAGTTACTAAACTCCCTCCTAGTACTCTTCCAAGCAATACAGAAGAAAATCCAAAAGGAGAGTACAAGGCCATCAACAAGGCCGAATTTGGAGAGGAGGGAGAGGCAGTGAACGCTACTGAGGAAGACCTCAATGGACATCCACTGGCCTACAATGAGTTTCCTAATGAGGAACCATGGGAATCTGAGGCTCACACTGAGACCATAGAGATCCCATTGGATTTACTTCTGCCATTCATGAGCTCTGATGAGTATTCTTCCTCTGAAAAGGACGAAGAAGTCACTGAAGAGCAAGTTGCTAAGTACCTTGGAGCAATCACGAAGCTAAATGACAAGTGATTTGGTAATGAGACTTGGGAGGATGAACCCCCTTTGCTCACCAAAGAACTGGATGACTTGACTAGGCAGAGATTACCTCAAAGGTGACAGGACCCTGGGAAGTTCTCAATACCTTGTACAGTAGGCACCATGACCTTCAAGAAGGCTCTGTGTGACCTAGGGTCAAGCATAAACCTCATGCCTCTCTCTATAATGGAGAAGCTAGGGATCTTTGAGGTGCAAGCTACAAGAATCTCACTAGAGATGGCAAACAATTCAAGAAAACAAGCTTATGGACTTGTAGAGGATGTTCTGGTAAAGATTGAAGATCATTACATCCCTGCTGATTTTATAGTCCTAGAGACTGGGAAGTGCATGGATGAATCCATCATCCTTGGCAGACCCTTCCTAGCCACAGCAAAGGCTGTTATTGATGTTGACAGAGGAGAATTGATCATTCAAGTAAATAAAGAATCCCTTGTGTTTAAGGCTCAAGGATATCCCTCTATAACCATGGAGAGGAAGCATGAAGAGCTTCTCTCAAAACAGAGTCAAATAGAGCCCCCCACAGTCAAACTCTAAGTTTGGTGTTGGGAGGCCACAACCAAATTCTAAGTTTGGAGTTGAACCCCCACATTCAAACTCCAAGTTTGGTGTTGGGAGGTTCCAACATTGCTCTGAGTATCTGTGAGGCTCCATGAGGGCCCACTGTCAGGCTAATGACATTAAAGAAGCGCTTGTTGGGAGGCAACCCAATCTTATATTTATCTATTTTCCTTTTTTTATTTTATGTTTTCTGTAGGTTGATGATCATGTGAAGTCACAAAATCAATAGAAAAATCAAAAACAGCATGAAAAACAGAAAGAAAAATAGCACACCCTGGAGGAAAACTTGCTGGCGTTTAACGCCAGGAATGGGCAAGAAGCTGGCGTTAAATGCCAGAAATGGGCACCAGCCCGGCGTTTAATGCTAGGATTGGCAGAAGGAGCATTTTTGCTCGCCACTTGGTGCAGGGATGAGTTATCCTTAACACCTCAGGATCTGTGGACCCCACAGGATCCCCTCCTACCCCACCACTCTCTCTCTTCTTCACCCATTCACCAATCACCTCAACACCTCTTCCCCAAAAACCCCTCACCTATCAAATCCCACCATTCTCTTCACCACTCACATCCATCCTTCATAAAACCCTTCTTCACTCCTTCATTTTCACACAACCTAAACACTACTTCTCCCCCTTGGCCGAACCACAAAGCCCCCTCAATCTCCTCCATTTTCTTCTTCTTCTACTCCCTTCTTTCTTCTTTTGCTCGAGGACGAGCAAACCTTCTAAGTTTGGTGTGGTAAAAGCATTGCTTTTTGTTTTTCCATAACCATTTATGACATCTAAGGCCGGAGAAACCTCTAGGAAAGAGGAAAGGGAAGGCAAAAGCTTTCACCTCCGAGTCATGGGAGATGGAGAGATTTATCTCAAGGGTGCATTAAGACCACTTCTATGAAGTTGTGGCCATGAAGAAGGTGATCCCCGATGTCCTTTTCAAACTCAAAAAGAGTGAATATCTGGAGATCCGACATGAGATCCGAAGAAGAGGTTGGGAAGTTCTTACCAACCCCGTTCAACAAGTCGGAATCTTAATGGTTCAAGAGTTCTATGCTAATGCATGGATCACCAAGAACCATGATCAAAGTGTGAACCCGGACCCAAAGAATTGGCTTACAATGGTTCGGGGGAAATGCTTAGATTTTAGTCCGGAAAATGTAAGGTTGACATTCAACTTGCCCATGATGCAAGGAGATGAACACCCTTACACTAGAAGGGTCAACTTTGATCAAAGGTTGGACCAAGTCCTCAAAGACATTTGTGAAGAGGGCGCTCAATGGAAGAGAGATTCAAGAGGGAAGCCGGTTCAA
>NC_029775.3:20634380-20635466 GCF_000817695.3 Arachis duranensis
CACTAGCAACCGGTCCGAAGTTACTATAGACCGGGCTATCATGATTCATAGCATCATGATTGAAGAGGAAATAGAAGTTCATGAGGTTATATCCCAAGAACTTTATAAGGTGGCGGACAAGTCCTCTACCTTGGCAAGGTTAGCCTTCTCTCATCTCATTTGTCACCTCTGTTATTCAGTCGGAATTGACATAGAGGGAGACACCCTCATTGATGAGGACAAGCCCATCACTAAGAAAAGGATGGAGCAAACAAGAGACCCCACTCATCATGAAATCCTTGAGATACCTCCAGGGATGCACTTTCCTCCACAAAACTATTGGGAGCAAATCAACACCTCCCTAGGAGAATTGAGTTCCAACATGGGACAACTAAGGGTGGAGCACCAAGAACATTCCATCCTCCTCCATGAAATTAGAGAAGATCAAAAAATCATGAGAGAGGAGCAACAAAGGCAAGAAAGAGACATTGAGTAGCTAAAGCACTCCATAAGATCTTCAAGAGGAAGAACAAGCCGCCATCACTAAGGTGGACCCGTTCTTTAATCTCCTTGTCCTTTATTTCTCTGTTTTTCAAATTTTTATGCTTATGTTTATCTATGTTTGTGTCTTATGATCATTAGTGTCTTGGTTTCTATGCCTTAAAGTTATGAATGTCCTATGAATCCATCACCTTTCTTAAATGAAAAATGTTCTTAATTGAAAAAGAGAAGAATTGCATAAATTTTGAATTTTATAGCAGATTAATTATTTTGATGTGGTGGCAATACTTTGACTTCTGAATGTATGCTTGAACAGTGGATATGTCTTTTGAATTTGTTGTTCATGAATGTTGGCTCTTGAAAGAATGATGAAAAAGGAGACATGTTACTGAGGATTTGAAAAATCATAAAAATGATTCTTGTAGCAAGAAAAAGCAGTGAATACAAAAAAAAAGAGAAATTATGTGCGAAAAAAAAAAGAGAGAGAAAGCAAGCAGAAAAAAAGCCAAAAGGCAAGGGTAAAAATAAAGTCGTGATCCAAGGCAAAAAGAGTGTGCTTAAGAACCCTGGTCACCTCTAATTGGGGACTCTAGCAAAGCTGAGTCA
>NC_029775.3:20635824-20636524 GCF_000817695.3 Arachis duranensis
TGTGATTTCAGGTATTTTCTGGCTGAAATTGAGGGACTTGAGCAAAAATCTGATTCAGAGACTGAAAAGGACTGCAGATGCTGTTGGATTCTGACCTCCCTGCACTCGAAGTGGATTTTGTAGAGCTACAGAAGCCCAATTGGCGCACTCTCAATTGAGTTGGAAAGTAGATATCCTGGGCTTTCCAGCAATGTATAATAGTCCATACTTTTTCTGAGATTTGATGGCCCAAACAGGCGTTCCAAGTCAGCTCAAGAATTCTGGCGTAAAATGCCGGAACTGGCACAAGAATGGGAGTCAAACGCCCAAACTGGCACAAAAGCTGGCGTTTAACTCCAAGAAGAGTCTCTACACGAAAATGCTTTAATGCTCAGCCCAAGCACACACCAAGTGGGCCCGGAAGTGGATTTTTATGTCATTTACTCATCTTTGTAAACCCTAAGCTACTAGTTCTCTACAAATATGACCTTTTGCTATTGTATTAGAGGTCTTTTGATCATTTGGGTCTTTTGATCACTGGAGATCTTTTGATCATGTTTTGATGATTGAACCCTCTTTGGGAGGCTGGCCATTCGGCCATGCCTAGACATTGTTCTTATGTATTTTCAACGGTGGAGTTTCTACACACCATAGATTAAGGTGTGGAGCTCTGCTGTACCTCGAGTATTAATGCAATTACTATTGTTCTTCTATTCAATTC
>NC_029775.3:20636643-20636900 GCF_000817695.3 Arachis duranensis
ATCGAGAACCGACAGCTGAATAGCCGTGCTGTGACAGAGTGCGTTGAACATTTTCACTGAGAGGACGGGACTATAGCCATTGACAATGGTGATGCCCAACATACAGCTTGCCATGGAAAGGAGTAAGAAGGATTGGATGAAGACATCAGGAAAGCAGAGCGATGGAAAGGACAAATCATCTCCATACGCTTATCTGAAATTCTCACCAATGAATTACATAAGTATCTCTATCTTTACTTTATGTTTTATTTATCTTT
>NC_029775.3:20637137-20646903 GCF_000817695.3 Arachis duranensis
TTACCTTCCTTTCTTGGGTTTGGAATTGCGTTACCAGGAAGGCTATTAGTAGTCCTCTGATCAATTTCATTAACTTTTGTGGCTAATTGACCCATCTGAATCTCCAAGTTCTTGATTGATGCTCTGGTTTCCTGTCTAAAACTTGCCAAGATTTCTTCCAAATCATCGTTCTGTTGGGGCTAAGAAGTTGCTTGCTGAGATGACTGAAATTGGGGGTTGTTAAAATTATTCTGTTGAAAGCCACCCTAAGAACTATGATTAAATTTTGTGGCCTCTGAGGTTGCTCTCTCCACCCAAAATTTGGGTGATTTCTCCATCTCTGATTGTAGGTCTTAGAATAGGGATCATTATTGGGATTTTTAGGAGCACTCCCCATGTAATTGACCTCTTGAAGAGGATTTTGGGTGTTGATAGCTGAAACTTGCATGCCACCCATATGTTGCGTAATTAAATTTAATTGCTGAGACATAAGCTTGTTCTGAGCAAGAATAGCATTAAGAGTTTCTACTTCCATAACATCTTTCTTCTGAGGAGCCTCAATATCTGATGGTGGCTCTTAATATGAATATGGAGATGGTGGCTCTAGATAGTTGGAACATGGAGCATTGAAGTTTCTTTGGTTTTGACTTTGCCAACCAAAATTTGGATAGTTCCTCCATCCACCATAATATGAATCACTACTTGGGTGTGAGTAGTAACCCATGTGATCTCTCTCCATTATTTTTCCTTAGCACAAAACACCAAACAGAATCAAACGCACCATGTGGTAAACAGGAAAGCAAAGAAGATAGAATAATTTTTTTTTTGAAAAAGAATAAAATAAAGAATAATAAAAATAAATAAAAATTCGAAAATAAATGAAAAGAAGTGAACTATAAATTCAAAAATTAAACAAAGAAAGATACAAGGATTTTTTTAAAAAAAATTTAAAGAAAAATTACTACGGGGACACCAAACTTAATTTCAAAAATTAAGAGAAAAAAATTTTAAATAAAATAAATCAAAATAATTTTTTTTCGAAAATAATATTAAAACAAAAATTAAATAAAATTAAAACTAAAACGCCTAATCTAAGCAATCAAACAACTAATAGTTGTTAATCATTATCAATCCCCGGCAACGGCGCCAAAAACTTGGTGCGGTATTTTATAACCCACAAACTAACCAGCAAGTGCACCGGGTCATACCAAGTAATATCTTACGTGAGTAAAGATCGATCCCATGAGGATTGATGGACTAAGCAACAATGGTTAAGTGATTGGCTTAGTTAAACAAACAGAAAAGAGTGTTTTGGTATTCAAAGAGCATTAAACAGTAAATTAAGAATTTCAGAAAGCAAGCAGCAATGAGTTGGGAATAAAATATGGAGAAAACTGTTAAGGCTTCAGAGTTGTCTATTTTCTGGATTGATGTTTCTTATCAACTATTTTAATCATGTATGATTTAATTCATGGCAAACTATATGTGACTAGACCCTAATTTTTTAGACCTTCCTAGTCTCCTCTAAAATTCATTAACTGCCAATTCCTTGGTCAATTAATTCCAATTAGAAGGTGATGATCAAATTCCAGTTTATATGCCACAAGAATCCTAATTATCCAAAAAATAAGGGGATTATATGTCACGTATCTCGTTAAATACAAACAATTAGAAATTCAGGATAATATGTTTTCAAGCTGTTGTTCAAGTAAAGAGCTTTTCCAAGTTTTACAAGAACTCAAATAGAAAGAGGGTCATACTTCCGTTCCATCCAAATTCATAAAATAAAGAACAAAAACAATTATTGAAGTATAAATCAAAACATAAATTAAATTAGAAAGAGCAAATGAATTAATCCATACAATAGACAGAGCTCATAACCTTAACAATGGAAGATTAGTTGCTCATGGAATATGGAATGTAAATTTGTATAGAATTTTCTAATGGAATCTCCCTAATGGAATCTCTCCTATAGAAGAGAAGTCTCTCCTTTTAATAACTAATCCTAATTAATTTAAAATCTAATTTCTAAAATTAAGATAATATCTTTCCTATTTTAAAATCAAAATTTGAATTTAAATCAGAATTAACTAACTAGTCTTCAGTTGATGGGTGGGGACCACTTGATTCCTTCACCTTGCAGCCTCTAATCTGTACTTTCTGGGCTGAAAACTGGGTCAAAAGCAGCCCAGAAATCGCTCCCAGCATTTTCTGCATTTTCTGCAAGTGGCGCATGTCACGCGTACGCGTCAGTCACGCGTACGCGTCGATGGTCTTTTTTCCAAGTCACGCGCACGAGTCAGTCACGCGTACGTGTCGCTGAGCAAATCTTCAAATCACGCGTACGCGTCAGTCAGGTGCACGCGTCGCCATGGAAAGCTCTAAATCACGCGTATGCGTCAGTCACGCGTACGCGTCGCTTCCTCGCTGCCATCTTCTTTGATTCTTGTGCTGCATAAACTCTATCAAATTCCTCCGAATGCTACCTAAAATAAATAAAATTGCAAAAGACTCAAAGTAGTATCCATATTGGCTAAAAGATAATTAATTCTTTATTAAACTCAACAAATTAGATGCAAATTCACTAGGAAAAGATACGAAAGATGCTCACGCATCAATCTATCCTATCTATCTCTCTTCAAAGCCCAATTTTTCCATAATGAACCACAAATAATCCCACTCAACTCTGTTATAAGCCTTACTCATGTCCAGCTTAACCGCCATTACATACTCAAGCCCTTTCCTCTCGTTCTTAAGATAATGTATGTACTCGTGAGCAATAAGGATATTATGTGAAATAAGCCTTCCTTTAATGAATGCACTCTGAGAATGACTAATCAAGCTGTTCATAATAGGTTGGAATCTGTAAACAATTACCTTTGACATGATTTTATAGATAACTGTGGAAAGACTGATAGGCCGAATCTGAGACATACTGCTGGCATCTGGAACCTTCGGAATAAGGCATATCTGAGTGTGATTAAATCCCTTAAGAATCCTCCCACCTGTGAAGAAACTCCGTACAGCTCGAAAGACATATTCACTAACAATATCCCAATAACAATGAAAGAATTTTGCTATCATGCCATCTTCACTGGGGCACTCTGAGGGTGGATGCTGAATGTTGCTCTCTTGACTTTCTCCCTAGAAACTGGTCTACAGAGCCGTCGATTCATGGCAGCTGTGACCTTAGGCTCAAAATTAGTAAAGAACGGTGCTGGATCTATATGATAAGTGGATGTGAATATATTCTTAAAATACTATTCAGCCACTTTTGCAATGTCAGCGTTTGTGGTCGCAACATCCCCATTCTCGCCAAACAATCTCCATATCTGATTCCGACGAGCTCTAGTCTTAAACTTCTGGTGAAAAAATTTCATGTTTTGATCTCTTGCCTGAAGCCATTTAACTCTAGACTTTTCCTTCCAATACATTTCCTCATCACGGTAGGCTATCTCCAAACTATGCCCCAACTCGATCATCTCTTCGCCACTGTGTGTCCCTATAGCTCGCAAACCCTCAATTTGCTGGAGAAGCTCATCAATTTTCACTTTAGAATTTGACCTGCTCCTTGTCAGCCATGCTATGAGCCTGTGCCTGCATTTCTTGACTTTTTGGGCCAAGATATACATAGGTAAATCTCCCACTTCGTATTTTCACGTATCCTGAATAATATTCCTGACATCCGGAACCGCACACCATCACTCCTGGAATTTGAATCGGCATTTAGAATGCTCGTGCCTCGGGTTTGTGTCTAGGAGTAGTGGTGAATGATCCAAACTAGATTCAGAAAGTCTCAGAACAACTGGGTTTTGGTATTTCTGCAGCCACCCATTTCCAGCTAGAACTCTATCAAGTCTCTCCTGGATAAAGTCTCCTCCTATTCTTCTATTTGTCCATGTAAACGGCCTACCAATCATACCAATGTCCCCTAGTTCACAGTCATTAAGGAAGTTGTTAAAACATGCCACGGAAGCCGGGGATTTCTCGTTTTTGTCCTCTTTTTCACGCTAGTTTGTGATGGCATTGAAGTCTCCGATGATTGTAACTTCCCCATGAACCTGCTATAATATTAATGATAACTCCACAAATTGTTGTGATTGGTGCACGAAATTGTGATCAATACTTTTCACAACTCAAATAATCCCCGGTGATGAATCCAAAAACTTGGTGTTCAATACCATGGCATAAACACGTACGCTCAATTACAATCTCAACTATTTATCACAACTTCGCACAACTAACCAGCAAGTGTACTGGGTCGTCCAAGTAATAAACCTTACGCGAGTAAGGGTCGATCCCACGGAGATTGTTGTTATGAAGCAAGCTATGGTCACCTTGTAAATCTCAGTCAGGCAGATTCAAATGGTTATGGATGATATACGAATAAAGCATAAAATAAAGATAGAGATACTTATGTAATTCATTGGTGAGAACTTTAGATAAGCGAATGGAGATGCTTTGTCCCTTCCGTCTCTCTGCTTTCCTACTGTCTTCATCCAATCCTTCTTACTCCTTTCCATGGCAAGCTGTATGTAGGGTTTCACCGTTGTCAGTGGCTACTGATGACATGTCATCATATACCTATTTTTCTATGCTTTTTCATACAAGAAATTGATGAATTGTGCTTAAATATTGAATGCTTTTGTGATTAAATGGTATATTTCCTTGATCTTTTAAATTTATAAATCTTGTAGGAAATAAGAAGAAAAAGAAGCAAAGAAGCACAAAAAAAGGAGAAAAAAAAGAGCTTTGGGACACACTTTGAAGTTGGAGCACACTTTGGAGCCTTAGGCCACGCTTTTAAAAGCGTGGCCCATGACCAAATTAAAGGAGAATAGGCAATCAGCACACACTGCCCTGCTCTTGCCAAGGGCAGAGCAGTATTGTGATGCAAAGTGAGGTTGGAAGCAAGATTTTTTGCTAAGGTAAAATCTGGGCGCTCACAGCATGACCATGCCTCCTTCAAAGGGCTATAACTTGAGCTACAGACGTCCAATTGATGTGCTTTCAGTGCGTTGGAAAGCTGACATTCAGAGCTTTCCAACGATATATAGCAATCCATATTTGGCGTACAATTGAGGCAGGAATGAAAGGCATCTTTAAGGGCAAAAAATAAGTGAAAATAAACCAATGTGCTTCCACCAAGGTTCGAAGCTGGAACCTCACCCCAAAGCAAAGTAGCACTCATTTTTCTGCTCTGCCCTCTTGGAGAGTAGGGGAATGTCGTGCTCTCTTCATGAAAAACCAAGGAAAAATTGCAGCAACTTCCTCCACCAAGATTCGAACTTGGGACTTCACCCAAGAACAAGGAAAGCGCTGCTCACAAGGAGGGCAGAGCAACATTCCTTGGTGCATGGCACACAAATTGGCACGGCCAGCACGCACAGCAAGGGAGCTTGGGCGCACAGCTTGGACGCACCATGACAACATTGCCCTGCCCTCCACAAGGGCAGGGCAGCATCTTGATGCCCCTCCCAAAATTTGGCACGCTAGTTGGATCCTTACACAAGGCTTCCCTGCTCTGCCCTCCACAAGGGCAGGGCAGCCTCCTGGGAGCAAAGACTCATGGGCCAAAATCCAACCAAAATTCCATTTAAATTCAATTCCTCTCCAAATTGAATCAAGGCCAACCAAACCCATTTCTCCTCAAATCCAAAGCAAGAAAAGCCCACATCATCACTCAAAGGCACATGGATCAATTAGATTAGGATTTTTATTTTAATTGTAATTTGTTTTAATTTTCACTTTGTAAAGCCTGTATAAAGGCATCAATTCCATCTCACAGGAGGGGAGGCAAGCTCCACTAGGGAGCATTAGGATTTGAGAGTTCTCTCCTTTAGTTTCTTTTTTGTCTTAAATCTGGGATTGAGAGTGAAGGAATTCTGTTTCCCTCTTGGTCTAAGATTTCTCTTGTTATTCTTCTGCAAAATTTTAGTGAATTAAGGATTTGAACCAAAACTCTCTTTACTGCTTTCATCTTCTTTCCTTTTGCAATTGTTCTTGGTTGGATCAAGGAAGGAATAGAGATCTAGACTTATTTTCTAGTCTCTTTGATTTCCTGAGATCTTCAATCTCATTTGGCAATTAAATTGAATTTAATTTCTGTTTGCTTCTTCAAGCAATTCTGCTTTCTGTTTAAGATTTGTTGCAAGTTACTCTTCTGCTTGATTGCTCCTTACATTCTCTTGTTGAATTTTAATTCCCAGCACCCAAGCCCTTTTACTTTTCATGCAATTTAATTATTCTGTAATTATTCTAAGTGCTGCTTATTGCTTTCCTTTAAATTTCCAGCACCCAATCCCCTTTACATTTGATGCAATTTACATTTCTTGTCATTTAAGATTTTGCCAATTTACTTTTCTTGCTCTTTAAGTTTCTATGCATTTTTCTTTCCGAACTTTATAATTCTTGCAAATTTACATTCTGTTGGCTACAGTTTCACACAATTCACTCAATGTTAACTTGACTAAACTAATCACCCACTAAAATTGCTTGATCCATCAATCCCTGTGGGATCTACCTCACTCTAAGTGAGTTATTACTACTTGATGCGACCCGGTATACTTGCCGGTTGGATTTTTGTGTTGGAAATTCATTTTTCCGCAAAAACACCATCAAGTTTTTGGCGCCGTTGCCGGGGTTGATTAGATCAACAATGATTAAGTGGGTGAGAAGTCTAGATCAAGCATTTTTTTTGTTTTTGTTCTCTGTTTTAAATTGATAGCAAGGTGTTTGAGTTATTGCCTCACTATGAAATTCTTTCTCTGTGACATGAATTTCAAATTTCATTGATGTTTATAAAATACAAATGGAGTTCAACTCATCTTATGGTCAAACAAAATTTTATGGGATATCACCCACCATCACCGATCTCTAATGGTGTTTGGGAATATCACCAAGAAAATACAAATTCTAAGCACTCCAATCCATGGAGATTTGCTTCACAAACACAAGATGAGCAAAAAAACCATATGGGATATTTTCCTCCACCACAAAATGATGCAAGTCATAATTCCAATGGTGGCTGGGAAAGGAATTCTAATGCTCCATATGATATTCATCCAAAGTTATCATCACTTGACCATGCTTCAACAAAAAGCCCCTTTCAAAGCTTACCACTCACACAAACTTCCAATAGCCAAAGAATCTCAAAGCTTGAGTCCATACTCAAAAGATTTGTGGAGGAGAAAGAGAAGTACCAGAAAGAACAAAAGAACTCCCTCAAAAATATGGAAGTGCAGTTAGGCCAATTGTCGAAAGCATGGAAGGAGAAAATGGAAAAACAAAAACAAAAGGTCCCTATATCAAGTGAAATTGCAAAGAAGGAAGAGGTGGTGGAAACATTTGAACCTAAAACTGCACTTGAGATGACAAGAGAACTTGAACACTCACAACCTCCTCAAACTCCCCTGGACCAAAAAGGCTCAACAATTGAATCTGAGATTAAAAGATATGAAGAGGAGATGAAGAAATGTTGGGAAGATCAACAAACCTCCTCAATGAAAAAGCTATTAAGTCAAATGTTGAGTGCAAGAGAGGAAGTGAAAGAGCAAGAAAGTGAGGAAGACACTCGAGAGAAGTCAAACTCAAGTGAAGCAGAGAAGTACATAGAGGAAAAGCTCATGGAACCACCAATACAAAAGGCCCTGGATGAATACAAAACTCCAATAATCACACAGCAACCAAGTCTTGAATTCAAAGAAGTGAAGGCAACTAACAAGAGCACCAATCCTGTCCCTAATCTAGCAAGCAAGATCAATCAAGCCATTTGCAAAAGGAAGCTTGCTGAGGAAAGACCAACGCAAGGGACAGTAGTTGAATCTTCTCCCCCTTTGAGGTCATTCCTCTTAACAAATTGGAAGAAGAGGAAGAAAGTAAAGAATAGGTAGACAGTAGGTACATTTTTTCTCCATGCTTTGTTTAAATTTTAATAAATTGGCATATGATTACATTATAAGTTTGGTGTTGCCTTATAACAAATTATTTTCAATATTTTTGGATGATTGCATCAAATCAAAAATGAAAGTGACACACCAAGATTCTAAGTTTGGTGTGCCACTTATTTTCTATGCAAATCATTCAAGCAACACTACTTGTATGCATAATCATAATGCCTCTGCAGTTTTATTTTTCTCTTTTAATTTGACACTTTCTCATTCTACTTGCTTTAGTCATTTTTCTATTTTTAAATGCTTTCATTTAGTTTGCTTATTAACTGTTTTTGTTAATACATCACCAAGACATCCTTATTCATGACAGACTCTTCATTTGGTGATTGTATTTAACAAATAACAGTTCTTTCGTTTAGTTTTAGTTCAAATAAATTGGTGTTGCTATGCAACAAAATTTGGTTCCAATGCTTACTAGATACTTGCATTAATTTCAAGTGAAAGTGTCACACTAAGTTTGGTGTGCCACTTATCTTTTATGCAATGTATTGTGCTCACCTTCTTATGTTTGTAATCAAAATGTCTCTGTCTCTGGTGCCTTGATTGTTATCTTTCATTTTGCTTGCTTAAAAGACATGTGCTACTAACATTTCATTATGTAAGACATTCATGATCCATCTTAGCCCCATAGCCATTCTTCTAATTATTGCTTGAGGATGAGCAAGCACTCTAAGTTTGGCAAGGGAAAGGAAAGAATTGGAGAAAAAGGACAACAATAATGAAGATGAACTACAAGGTTGTAGAGTTACTTAAATTGCATGATTGTCTTCATCTTTTCTGTTTACATGTGTGTATGAATAAAGCATAGCTTGAATCTTGATTTGTAATATGTTGCTGTGGCATTATAACCACCAACTTGGGCTTTGTGAATTCAAAAGCAATAAAGTATCATGATCATAAATAAACAAGGCATTAAAGAAGATTTTAGCATGTGCATACAAGTATTGGAAAACTAGTATGATTGATTGTTGCTCAATTGCATTGGATTTTATTTAATTGAAGTTTTTATCACCGTTGTCAGTGGCTACCTCCCGTCCTCTCAGTGAAAATGTTCAACGCACCCTGTCACGACACGGCTAATCATCTGTCGGTTCTCAATCAGGTTGGAATAGAATCCATTGATTCTTTTGCATTTGTCACTAACGCCCAGCCTTCAGGAGTTTGAAGCTCGTCACAGTCATTCAATCATTGAATCCTACTCAGAATACCACAGACAAGGTTTAGACCTTCTGGATTCTCTTGAATGCCACCATCAATTCTAGCTTATACCACGAAGATTCCGATCAAGGGATCCAAGAGATAAACATTCAAGCCTTGTTTGCTTGTAGAACAGAAGTGGTTGTTAGGCACTCATTCATAAGTGAGAATGATGATGAGTGTCACATAATCATCACATTCATCATGTTCTTGGCTGCAAATGAATATCTTAGAACAAGAATAAGCTGAATTGAATAGAAGAATAATAGTAATTGCATTAATACTCAAGGTACAACAGAGCTCCACACCTTAATCTATGATGTGTAGAAACTCCACCGTTGAAAATACATAAGAACTAGGTCTAGGCATGGCCGAGAGGCCAGCCCCCATGATCTAAGAACTAAATGTCCAAAGATGATCCTACGAGCCATCAAATCTCGGGCAAAGTATGGACTATTATACATTTCTGGAAAGCCCAGGATGTCTACTTTCCAGAAAATTCACTTCAAGTGCAGGGAGGTCAGAATCCAACAGCATCTGCAGTCCTTTTCAACCTATAAATCAGATTTTTGCTCAAGTCCCTCAATTTCAGCCAGAAAATACCTGAAATCACAGAAAAACACACAAACTCATAGTAA
>NC_029775.3:20647057-20648529 GCF_000817695.3 Arachis duranensis
TACAAATTATCCGCTCATCACAACACCAAACTTAATTTGTTGCTTGTCCTCAAGCAACTGAAAGTCAAATAAGATAAAAAGAAGAGAATATGAAATGAATTCCAAAAATATCTATGAAGATCAGTATTAATTAGATGAACGGGGCTTTTAGCTTTTTGCTTCTGAACAGTTTTGGCATCTCACTCTATCCTTTGAAATTCAGAATGATTGGCTTCCATAGGAACTCATAATCCAGATAGTGTTATTGATTCTCCTAGTTAAGTATGATGATTCTTGAACACAGCTACTTTATGAGTCTTGGCTGTGGCCCAAAGCACTCTGTCTTTTAGTATTACCACCGGATACATACATGCCACAGACACATAATTGGGTGAACCTTTTCAGATTGTGACTCAGCTTTGCTAGAGTCCCCAATTAGAGGTGTCCAGGGTTCTTAAGCACACTCTTTTTGCCTTGGATCACACTTTTATTTCTTTATTTTTCTTTCTTTTTCTCTTTCTCCCTTTTTTTCGCTTCTTTTTTTTGTATTCACTGCTTTTTCTTGCTTCAAGAATCATTTTTATGATTTTTCAGATCCTCAGTAACATGTCTCCTTTTTCATCATTCCTTCAAGAGCCAACATTCATGAACAACAAATTCAAAAGATTTATGCACTGTTCAAGCATACATTCAGAAACCAAAATATTGCCACCACATCAAAATAACTAAACTGTTATAAAATTCAAAATTCATGCAATTCTACTCTTTTTCAATTAAGAACATTTTTCATTGTTGGGTGGTCCTTGAGGCCCATGGTGAAATGCTGCCCAGTTGGTGTTTTTGGGGCTTAAAAGATGCCTCTTGTTTGTGCTTCAATTTCATGCCCACTGTTCCGAGGGTTACCTGAAACGTATAGCTCGGTCGTCTGGAGAAGCCCGAGGTGGGGGTCAGGGACCCGAGCTTGATATGTAAAGTGATTGGTGGTGGTACCTGCAATGACACTCCGATGCTTAAGTTAGCATGGGTCCAAGCAGATATGTGTAGAATGTGGAATGTGTGTCATACCTGGGTGCTCCAGGGTATTTATAGTAGTTGGCCGTGATCTTCCCTGGATAAGATATTCTTATCTTATCTTATCTTTTGGGGGTTTTATCTCTATCTTTGTAGAACCGCCTTTCCTAGGCCTTTTCCGGCCTTTAGGTTTTGGGTTGCGTTCCTTTTGATGGGCCTTCTTAGCTTTATTGTCCGAGGTCCGACCTCAGGCGTGGGCCTTGGGACGAGGTCGGACCTTTCATGGATTTTGCCGAGTTGGAGGAGCCCGGTCAGGGTATCAACAGTGCCCCTGCCCGAGTTCGTCCTTTTTGGGAGGTCGAGCTCGGGCATAGTAGTTTTTCAAAATTCAAAAATGGCCATTTCCTGCATTTATTGCATTTTACCGTTTCTCCTCGATTTCCGTTCGGGCTCTGTGAAGGCATTATTTATTTGCTCCCTTC
>NC_029775.3:20648629-20663069 GCF_000817695.3 Arachis duranensis
CGATGAGATCGGACAGAAGGAAGACGGAGAGGTGTTCAGGGCATGCCAAGTTTGTGCATTCCCTGTATGCCAGCCCTGCTATGAATATGAGAGGAGTGAAGGGAACCAGTGCTGCCCTCAATGCAACACTCGCTATAAGCGCCAAAAAGGTTATTAGCCTTTAATTTGTGGTATCAATATCATCATCATAGATATAAAAACAAATAAAAGGACTTGGTTTTTATTGATGAAAAAATATTAGGCTAAATGTTTTTTTTTTTTTTTCTTTTTTGTTAATTCTCTGCAGGTTGTCCTAGAGTTATTGGAGATGAGGAGGAGAATTTTAATGCAGAGGATTTTGATGATGAGTTTCAGATTAAGAACCATTCTGATGATGCTGATGCAAAACTTGCTTCTAATCATGGAGTAAGACAACATCATCATCATTCATCACTGACAAATTGGCTTATAATTTGAAATTTTATTTATTTATTGTTCCCATAAATTAGTTTCTGAATTTTGGTTTTTGATTAGTTGGTTTTTCAAATTGATGAGTTTTTTAAGTCCAAACCGATGACTCAACTTGAACCAAACCGAACCAATCCAATATTTGATCAAATTAGTTTGGTTTAGATTTGTTGAGAAAAGATTTGTTTACTATGATACTATCAAAACTAACCTGATTACACCCCTATGATTTATTGAGTAATAAGTAATTGAAGTGAACAATTACAAAATTGTCCATGATTGATGATTTTTCTTAGTAGGATGTTCTCTTTTGTTTTATATATCTTTTCTGATTTGGTTTACTGTTTTATAGTTGCTGGCAAGGATTTTGAAGGAGACAAAGAATTTTATAGCAATGAAGAATGGCAAGAAAGAGTAGAGAAATGGAAAGTAAGGCAAGAGAAGAAAGGTTTGCTAAACAAAGAGGAAGAAAAAGAACAAGTTGAAGATGATGATTACCTGTAAGTGATTTCTTAAGCTGCTTCTTCCTTTGAATTGGACAAAACAAGTCCCTGTAAGATTTGAATTCTACAATTATTTGTTCATTTCTATCTTGTATCAAACCAGAACCAAAGTATTAATAGAATCTAGCATATGGTTAAGTCTTTGCAATGTAACAAATTTTGATACAAATGTTGCAGTTTGGCGGAAGCGAGGCAACCACTATGGCGCAAGGTTCCAATAGCTTCAAGCCTAATCAACCCATATCGCATAGTGATTGTGATGAGGCTGGTGATCCTAGCATTCTTTTTCAGATTTCGGATCTTAACTCCGGCCTATGATGCATATCCCTTGTGGCTTATCTCTGTGATATGTGAGATATGGTTTGCAATGTCATGGATCCTTGATCAGTTCCCAAAGTGGTTCCCAATCACACGCGAGACTTACTTGGACCGGTTGTCCATAAGGTTCGAGCGGGAAGGGGAGCCAAACCAACTGTGCCCTGTTGATGTGTTTGTGAGTACTGTGGATCCTCTGAAGGAGCCACCAATCATAACAGCAAACACTGTTCTTTCAATCCTCTCTGTTGACTATCCTGTTGAGAAGGTGTGCTGCTATGTCTCGGACGATGGTGCTTCCATGCTCCTCTTTGATTCGTTGGCCGAAACTGCCGAGTTTGCAAGAAGATGGGTTCCATTCTGCAAAAAGTATAAGATCGAGCCAAGGGCTCCTGAGTTCTATTTCTCTGAGAAGATTGATTACTTGAAGGACAAGGTTCAGCCTACATTCGTTAA
Source organism: Arachis duranensis (assembly GCF_000817695.3). NCBI lineage: Eukaryota > Viridiplantae > Streptophyta > Magnoliopsida > Fabales > Fabaceae > Arachis > Arachis duranensis. Next base: position 20,650,351 of record NC_029775.3, read on the forward strand.
GGAGCGAAGAGCCATGAAGGTAACTCTTGAGTTTCATTACCTTGGATATGAAGAAAGGACACAAGATTTTGTATTTGATTTTTGCAGAGAGAATATGAAGAATTCAAAGTGAAAATCAATGCCTTGGTGGCAAAGGCTCAGAAGAAACCAGAAGATGGATGGGTGATGCAAGATGGAACTCCATGGCCGGGAAACAACACTCGCGATCATCCGGGAATGATTCAGGTATATATTTCTTCTTTTCTGTGGTTTTCATCATCTTATGATTAAGGAGCAAGCAAAAGATAAAAAGAAACACCTTCCATTTTGAGGAATGTGACATATCCATTGAGTTAGACCCTCTTGGTTCTTTGCAGGTATATTTGGGTAGTGCTGGTGCACTAGACGTGGAAGGCAAGGAACTGCCACGACTCGTGTATATTTCGCGTGAGAAACGGCCTGGCTATCCACACCACAAGAAAGCTGGTGCCATGAATGCTTTGGTATATGGATTGTTTATTAATACTTTCAATTCTTGCATGAAAACATATTTATAACCCTGCGTTGTTGGGTATCCTCTCAAGGTTCGAGTTTCTGCTGTTCTTACAAATGCACCTTTCATGCTGAATCTGGATTGTGATCACTACATCAATAATAGCAAGGCTTTAAGAGAGGCTATGTGCTTCTTAATGGACCCCCAGCTTGGGAAGAAGCTCTGTTATGTCCAATTTCCACAAAGATTCGATGGTATTGATCGCCATGATAGATATGCTAATCGAAACACTGTGTTCTTTGATGTAAGTCTCATTCTTTCTAACAATCATGCATACTATGTTTCAACAACTGACCTTTAATGTTGCTTTTCATCATAGATCAATATGAAAGGACTAGATGGGATTCAAGGTCCGGTTTATGTTGGTACTGGAACTGTGTTCAACAGGCAAGCATTGTACGGCTATGATCCACCGGTATCCGAGAAGAGGCCCAAGATGACTTGTGACTGTTGGCCATCATGGTGTTGCTTTTGTTGCGGTGGTTCCAGGAAATCCAAGTCAAAAAAGAAATCAGGAGCAGGAAGTGGTCTCTTAGGTGCATTATACAACAACAAGAAGAAGAAAATGATGGGAAAAAATTATGTTAGAAAGGGTTCTGGCTCCATGTTTGATCTTGAAGAGATTGAAGAAGGTCTTGAAGGCTATGAGGAGCTAGAGAAGTCATCTCTCATGTCACAGAAAAACTTTGAGAAGCGATTCGGGCAATCGCCGGTTTTCATTGCTTCCACTTTGATGGAGAATGGAGGACTACCTGAAGGCACCAATTCTCAAGCATTGGTTAAGGAGGCCATTCATGTTATAAGCTGTGGCTATGAAGAGAAGACTGATTGGGGCAAAGAGGTAATGCCATCAGTTACAATTATTTCTCATTCTGGATTCTGCTTAATGAATTTCTCAAAAACATGAAAGATATCAAGAACCATTTAAACTTTTCTGTGTAAAACAAAGTTTAATTTTGATGCTATAAAATGTTTTCCAGAGTTATCCTATCACATATGTTCTTTTTTATGATCATTTATAAGGTCGATATAAAAAGTAGTTATTGTTGCTAATATGGTATCATTTAATTAGATATACGTGTAAAGTTACAGTGCATCAAAATAAAATTCTAAAAGAGAGAGTACATAGATACTTTTTTTTATCTTTGTTTTGCAACAAATTTATTCTTCCAATATCTTTGTATTTCTGTTTTAAGACGGTTATCAAACTCAACCAAAGTTTTATGATTGCTAGATCTTTCAAGCCACGCCTTGACGAATTTGTTTTGTACTACAGATTGGATGGATTTATGGGTCAGTGACAGAAGATATTTTGACTGGATTCAAGATGCACTGTAGAGGATGGAAATCAGTGTATTGCATGCCAAAGAGGGCAGCTTTCAAGGGATCTGCACCAATAAATCTATCAGATAGGTTGCACCAAGTTCTGAGGTGGGCTCTTGGTTCAGTTGAGATTTGCCTAAGTCGCCATTGTCCATTATGGTATGGCTATGGAGGAAAGTTGAAGTACCTAGAGAGGTTGGCTTACACTAACACCATTGTTTATCCATTCACTTCCATTCCTTTGCTTGCATATTGCACAATACCAGCTGTTTGTCTCTTGACCGGGAAATTCATCATCCCCACTGTAAGTTAGTACTAATTAAGTGCTCAACATTTCAACGAGTCATCATTTGCTTTTGAAAAACAAACAAGAAACATGATTCTGTTGTTTTCACTTTTTACTGTTAACACAATCACGAAAGAATTTAATTTTAGTGCACTGTCAGTGTAAAGCAGTAGCATCCAATTGCTATCTTTTACATTGATTACGTGAATGGTCATGAAAAGGAACAAATGTGATTGGATGACTATGTAAGATGTTTTATACTGTTGATGCATCAATGGTGAAAATAGAAAACACTGGAATCAAAACAGAAGTTTGCTAATGCTGCTATGAGATTTGTGTCTCCTAAATGTTTTTTACTTAATGCAGCTGACCAACCTTGCTAGTGTATGGTTCATGGCCCTATTTATCTCCATCATCTTAACCGGTGTCCTCGAGCTCCGGTGGAGTGGCGTTACCATAGAAGACTGGTGGCGAAACGAGCAATTCTGGGTGATCGGAGGCGTATCGGCCCACCTTTTCGCCGTATTCCAAGGACTTCTGAAAGTCCTTGCCGGAGTAGACACCAACTTCACTGTCACAGCAAAAGCAGCAGACGATACAGAATTCGGAGAGCTGTATATGTTCAAATGGACAACACTTCTCATCCCACCAACCACTCTCATAATCTTGAACATTGTTGGAGTTGTAGCTGGTGTGTCTGATGCAATCAACAATGGATATGGATCATGGGGTCCCTTGTTTGGGAAGCTATTCTTTGCATTTTGGGTCATTGTTCACTTATATCCTTTCCTTAAAGGTCTCATGGGGAAACAAAACAGAACTCCTACTATTGTGGTTCTTTGGTCAATTCTTTTGGCTTCTATTTTCTCATTGATTTGGGTTAGGATTGATCCTTTCTTGCCAAAGCAAACAGGTCCAATACTCAAACAATGTGGTGTAGAATGCTAATAATAAGGCTGCATATGTTTTCTTTTACTAGTGCTTCCAAAAGCCATTTCATGAGTAATGCATGGAACTTTTTGTAATAATAATGTTTCTATTTTGTTACTGATTTTTTTTTGTTTGAAATTCTGGGGAAGTGTTATCTGTGTATATACTACTGTATAGGGTTATGCATGGTTGGAATATGTACAATTGAATCTGTTGTTTCAGAGATTGTCACTGATATGGAAAAAACTGAAGATTTTTTCGGGTACTTAATAATTTCTATCTAATGGGACTTGATTTTATTTTTCATTAATACCAACTACGTATCTCTCTACAATAGTTAATTGATCGCTATTTTTTTTTTTTATTTGTCTGGTATGGTTGATATTGATCAGGAGGTAGGATAACTATAGTCAATAGCTATCTATGATGGTTGGCATTTTGTTAAGTGTTGATTTTATATGTATTCAATGAATATTGTCAAATGAATAATAACAACAACAATAATAATATTGGTTTGACTAGTAGAAAATAATAATATATTATTAAAAAATATTAACAAATAATTCTCTAACTATTTAGATAAATTTAATAAACAAAAATAAAAAATATACTAGATTCAAAATATTGTATAAGAAAAAAATAAAGAATTATTTAAAAGTTATATAATATTCTGGACAAATCACTTAAATAAGTTAAGGGGAACAAAAAATTACACAAATCAGTTAAATAAAAAATTGGTTCATGAATTAATCGGTCCATGTTTCTATATAGTTCGAATCAATTTAATTCGAACTCTATTTACATGTAATTCAAATCATACTTATTCGAACTACACACGCACACATCCACTAATTCGAATCAACTTTATTCAAATTACACACAGTAATTCGAATGACCCTCATTTGAATTACATGTAATTAAAATTCGAATTAGATTGATTCGAACTATATAAAAATGTCTTTTAATTAAGGTGAATTCTACGGTGTAGACAAAAAAAATTTCTACACATGTATTAATGTGTTGTCCAAGTATATTAATGACAAGTGTCTAGAGTGAGGAAATTTAAAGACAATTTCTGAACCATTTCAGCAAGCTACAGTGTATTGTTCCCTTATGCATGTGCGCAGCTTAATTTGTAAAGTTGATTGAATTAGATTTGATTAGTGCTAATGTGACATGAGAATGGGCCTTGGTTAAAAATGATTGTTTTTGTTTTTCATAGAATTTTGTAAATTATGGGTTGGGCCAGTTAAGTTTATTTGAGCATTTAGTATTTTTTTACAAGAATAAGGCTTTGTTTATAAATATTATTGATTGGGCATTAATTTTTCGTTTTGGACTATGAGACATATAGGTAATGGATCTTGACTTTAGTCCAAGAAAGAATACAAAAAAAAGACTGACATAAAAAAGAAAAGTTAAAAAGACTGACGATAATTTATGAGTAGTTCTTAGTATATGGAGGAAATTATAGGGTACAGATCAAAATTTAAAGATGTGCTTATGTGGCAAAATTCAAACCACACATTCTAAAACCATACTTTTTACTTAAAACCGTAACTCTTTACAAAGAAAAGCGTCACCTTATGGAAAAAAGTAAATTAAAAGATTTAAGAGAAGAAATAATTAAGTTATCAAAATTAATAGATCAAAAATTAATGATTTTAACTAATGTTAATGACACTGAATTCCTAAAATCAATACAAAATGATTTTTTTCAAAATCTTTATTTTACTATAAGTTTTATTGAAGGACTTCAAAAACCTGAAAAAACTTATTTTTCACATAGAATTTCTAAAAAATGTTACCATGGAAATGATTCTCCACATCTTTATCATACTTTTAACCCGCAATTAAATTCTATAGTAGATATGCTTGAAGAAATATTAGTATCCATAAAATTTCAAAGAAATAAGGAAAAAGAGAATCCCAAAGAAAATTTCAAAGAAATAAAGAAAAAGAGAATCCCAAAGAAGAAAAATTTCAAAATATAATCAACATAACAGATCTAAAAGTAAAACCACCACTAAAATTATGAATATTGAAGAAAAATTAGAAGAAGTTACACTGCTTTTTAAATAATTAAAAATGGCTCAAGAAAATAATATTATGGAACATGGATTTCAAATAGAAGAAGAATTAGTAAATTCTGAAAATATAGAAAACGAAGAACACATCCTAGATTATTCAGGTGACGAAGAACCAGCAATTCCAATACAAGTAAAAAATGAAGCCGAAACATTTAAGGATAATCAATCCCAATTTAAATGGGAAACAGGTTTCGATAATTATGCTTTTAAAAAAGAATTTATAAATAAAGATTCAAAATATACAAAAATACCATCAAAATACGTTCCTAAAATCCAGGAAATTGAAAGAGAAAGAATGCTTGATTTAGACTGTAAAAAGAATGAAAAAGAAATTTTCAAAAATTGGTTGAATTCCTTTGTCTGGAAGAGATATTTGGAATTACATAGGATTTCATACTAAAGGAACTATAAGAGATTATATGACATCAATAGAAAACCAAATAATAGAAGAATTAGCAACAAAAACAACATCTTATGATAAGATATTATATATAATGATGATTCTATACAAAGAATTTTTTGGAAAAAATATTATAGATCATAGACAAGAAGTCTATAATAAAGAATATCAAGAAGCAAAAAACCATTTAGCTAATATCCAGATATATGATCTATGTAATGTGGAGTCTTATATATGTGAATATAGAATACATTATTACAAATTAAAAGAAGAAGATAAAAATCATTATCTTAGTATGTATATAACAAAACTTCCATATCCTGCTAATGAATTTATAATGGGAAGATTTATAAGAGAAATAAATAGAGGGACAATTGAAAATAATTTTGGTGGAGCAACCTCTGCAATAAGAGAGGAAATAAAAGAACGTTGTATGCAAGAAACAACTCAAAAAAGATTTACAAATATAATTAGAATTTGCTGTCAGGATAATGAAGAGATACCTCAAAAATATGGGCTTAATAAAAATTTTCAAAGAAAAAGAAAATACCAATTTAGAAAAAGAAAATACTATCCAAACTGGAGAAAAAAGAGGTATTTTAAGAAAAGAGATAACAATAAAAACAAAAGACAAAAAAGTGACTATTGCCCGAATAAAAAAGAAAATTGTAAGTGTTGGTAATGCCAAAATCCCCCAATTCCACTCCGATCTAGGCGGATGGTGAAACCACTTGCACCAACATTCAAAACCTGCAACAAAACCCTAAACCAAACCCACATAACATTTCCTTATCCCATAATGTCAAGCTGTTATTTTTTTTAACCAATGTTACCGTGTTTTACTTTTTTTTTTTTTGGGTTAGGATCCAGGACAACAAACAAGCTCAGACCACAGAAAATCAAATCCTACTATGGCAAAAATGAATCACACTGACAATTAAAAAGCCCAAACACCCCTAGCCCAATATTTTCTAAATTAATTACTCACGCTAAACTAAACTAATTAACATAATTTAGCATAGGTGATCACGTGCCAGTAGCAGAGAGAATGTTCTTTATGTCAGTTGCTTCTGCAATATTTGTCTTCAACCAACTTTTATTTAGACATTTGTCAAAATCTTAAAGTGACAGCAACAACATACATGTGTAGAAAAAATTTTTCTTCTACATCCTAGACTTCACCTTTAATTAATTCATAAAACCAATTTTTGATTTGACTAATTTGTGTAATTTTTTACTCTCCTTAGTTTATTTAAGTGATTTACCCTGTTCACATAAATATAAGAAAAAATATTAAGGCACAAGTGAGTCATCAAAAGGTTGAAGAGGTCAAAACAAGTCCAGTTAGATAGTTGGGTATATAAAAGAGCTCCACTTGTTGGTAGAAGCACTCGCTCTTTAGGGTTTTACTTTCAGTTTAAATAAGCTTCAAAGAGAAACACAATCTTGTTCAATTACCGCATCAATTCAGTTTACATTTTCTGTTTTCAAAAAAGTTATCTTCTTATTCTTCAATTCATCAGTATTTCTATTTTCTTTTATGGTATCAAGATCCCTAGGTTCATGATTGATGGCATCTTCAATCAATGAGTTTCCATCCTCAGCAAACATGTTAACATGGTACCAAATTCGAATAACAGCAGCATCGACAATTTGAAAACAACACAATTTCTTTCTCATAGACCATTCAATCCGATTCAAGACAAACTCGGAGAGAACAATGATAAACATGGGAGCAACAAGCTCTTGCATCCATAAGAGGTCAATGCTTACAAGATCATCTGCAAAAAGAGAAGATTCCACAACAGTTCGAAAATCAAGAAAAATCAAAGAGCATGTATTGAATCTGATCAATACACACAATGGATTCAGGATGATCAGAATCTCATATAATGGTTGCTAGCATCGATGGATTCTGTCTTTAAGCAAAAAATGGTGGGATGCATCTATAGCTATCAAATTTGGAAAAAGATACAAGTTTATTTTCAAGAATCAACCAAATTCAAAATTAAACAATTGAAGACTCAGCTTAAAGGAATCAAGAAACAAGGTCTTCCAACAGCAGATTACATTTCCAAGATCAAGACCATTGCAGACTCACTAGCAGTCCTTGGAAAACCTCTCAAAATGGAAAAACAGATACAAGCCATCCTACAAGGACTTATGAAGACTATCAAATGCTTCTGCTAACAATCAACACGAAATCAGATTCATTCACACTATATGAGGTTGAAACTCTTCTGTTAACTCATGAGAATCTACTGGAGAAGTTCAGAAAACCAAAACCTGCAATGGTTCAGGAAAATCTTGCTTAGTCTTCATATCCAACAATTCCAAATTTTAATAGAGGCAATGGAGGGCGTAGAGAAGGAAGAAATGGTGATAGATTTCAAAGAAATGGCAGATCTTTCTACCAATCTCCAAGACCACAATGCCAAGTGTGTTGAAAAATTGGTCACATTGCTTGGCACTGTTTTTACATATTCAACCAAGAAATACCCCCATCTTCACAGCCTCACCAATCAAGATTTGATACCTTTAGTACAAATTCATCATCTGCTTTAGGTTCACAAGGTACCCCTACATCAACCATTCCACCACTGCCAACATCTTCCTTCCACAATCCATCTGCATATGTAGATGTACCTTCTTCTATTACAGACCCCTCATGGTATCCAGATTCAGGTGCCTCACATCACATAATACCTAATCCTTCAAATTTGCTCTCAGGATCAGAATACACGGGTTCTGATTAGGTTCAAATTGGAAATGGAACAGGTATCCCTATTACACATGTTGGTAATTCTGTTCTATACTCTATTGACTCTAAAAGATGGTTTTTACTACAAAAACTAATACACACACCTGAAATAACAAAGAATTTAATTAGTGTTAGCAAATTTGCAGAAGATAATACGGTCTATTTTCAATTTCATGCCACTTATTGTGTTGTAAAATGTGAATTTACTCACAAAATTTTATTGCAGGGATTTAGAAATGGAAGACTATACAAATTTGTGAATATCTGTGTTCCTCAACCATCATCTGATCAAACGTCTCCTTCTGTGTATTTATTGCGTTGTTCTTTATTAGATTTGTGGCATAAGCGACTAGGGCAGTTACCCTTTAAAACTGTACAATTAGTACTAAAATAATGTAATATTTGCTTTACTGATATTAATAAAACAGATGTGGACTTTACAGCTCAAATTTGTGAAAACTGTGCAAAAGCAAAGATGCATAAACTACCATTTGTTGGTTTAATTACTGAGTTTACTTACCATGTACAACTCATTTTCTTTGATGTGTGGGGCCCTGCACCACTAATTTCGCACTTGGGCTACAGGTATTGTGTTACATTTATAGATGCTTATAGTAAGTATACCTGTACATTCTTATTAGTGAATAAATCCCAGGTGTTTCATGCTTTTATTTAGTATAAAGCTTATATTAAATATCTAACAAACTGTAAAATTAAAGAATTTCAAACAGATGATGGGAATGAATATACCTCAAAATGTTTCATAGAATTTTTGCATCAAGAAGATATACATCACAGATTCTCATGCCCATATACTCCTGAGCAAAGTGGCTTGGCTGAGAGAAAACATAGACATATAATAGAATCAAGCTTAGCTATGCTTTCTACAGTTTCCATACCTCTTACATATTGGGATGAAGTTGTGATCTCTGCTACCTTCCTCGTTAATAGACTTCCATCATTGAATCAGTCAAATAAATCCCTTTATGAACTTTTTTCAAATAAACCAAATTATCATATGCTAAGAGTCTTTGGTTATGCATGCTATCCTTGGATTAGACCTTACAATAAAAATAAACTAGAAGTCAGGTCTCATAAATGTATTTTTATTGGTACTCTTCAGATTTTAAAGGATATAAATGCCTATCACCTACTGGTAAGATCTATATTTCAAGACATGTACAATTTGATGAAAAATAAGTTTTCTTATCAAACCATATTTGCATCAAAATAGATTCCTAAATGTACCGTGTCTGATACTGTGATACATGATTATGCACCTTGTTTGATCATCATAGTTTACATAACCATACTATTCATTCTAGTAATTCTTTTGTTACTTCTGCTACAGGGACTCATGTGCCTAATGCTGTGCAAGGAACTAAAAATAATCAGCATACTCTTAGAGCCACTATACCAGATATTTCTCATTCTCTTCCTCTAACACACACTTAATCCACTATTGACACAAACACTCATTTACCCTCTATTGACCAATCTTTCCCACTAACACCAATCAATCCTCAAAATCAGAAAATCTACACCCAATGATAACTAGGTCCAAAATTAATTCTGCAAAACCAAAAGTCTTGACTTCCACTGTCACTGACTTAGACTATAAGGAATAGCTACCAAAAATACCTAAAGTAGCCCTTATCATACCTCATTGGTACACAGCAATGCAAGAAGAATATCAAGTCCTCATTCGAACCAATACATGGTGTATTGTTCCTAAACCGCAAAATGCCAAGGTTATTGGGTATAAATGGATATATGTAGTTAAAAGGCACCCTGATGGCATTGTCTAGAAGTATAAATTTAGGTTAGTGGCCCAAAGTTTTCATCAACAAGAGGGTTTTGACTTTGAACAAGTCTTTAACCCTGTGATTAGGACAACTAAAATCAGATTGGTCTTAAGTGTTGCTTTATCTAGGAATTGGACACTTAGTTTAACTTTAACAATGCATTCCTCAATGGAAAATTGTATCAAATCATTTACATGACACAACCGTATGGGTTTGAACAAGGTTTTGCTGATCATGTGTGCAAGCTTAATAAAGCTTTATATGGCCTAAAACAGGCACCTAGAGAGTGTTTATCAAACTTAGCATAACACTATATTCATTTGAGTTTAAAAACACTTTATCAGATACGTACACTTCTTTATTTGTGAAAAAAGATTTCCATTCTATTAGGGGTGTTCATGGATCGGATTCAATCCGCATATCCGCGATGTTTATCTGAATCCGATCCAAAAATTACGGATATGGATCCGATTCGCAAGGCTATCGGATCGGATCTGATCCACACACTAATAGGATCAGATTGCTGATTTTGTGTAGGTATCCGCATATCCGATCCACATATCCGTGTATCTGCAAAAATAAAGAAATAAATAAATAAATATTCTTTTTATGTTTTATTTCAACTAATAATTATCATATATGTTGTATTATTTTAATTTACTATTTAAGAAAAGTATGTTTAATATATTATTTTAACAGTAACCATATTTAAAAGAATAGAAAAAATAAATTTTATTGATATTTTTAATAAAAATGAGCTTTTAAAAATATTTTTGTGTTTTGAGGATATATCCGATATCTAATCCAATCTGATATGCAAATATGCGGTTCGGATCAGATCCAATATTAAAAACTGCGGATATTACATCCGATGATTTTAGTGCGGATTGGATCGAAATTTTGGCCATATCCGATCCGGGTTCACCCGTACCTTCTGTAACATATATATTGTGCTATGTGGATGACATAATCATAACAGGTAGTGATGCTACAGCCATACAAGTAATGATACAAAGCTTAAATAAGATATTTTTTTTAAGATCATGGAGAACTTAATTATTTCTTGGGCGTCACAAAACAAAAACAGGAAATCTTTACTTGTCACAAACAAAATATGTGACTGATCTTTTGTCAAAAGTTGGCAGGGCTGGTGCTAGCCCCATACCTACACCCATGATATCATCTCTTCAACTATTTTCGACAGGTTCAGAGAAGTTTGAAGACCCCAAACTGTATAGAACAGTAGTGGGATCACTACAATATTTAACAATAACCAGACCTGACTTGTCTTATGCAGTGAACAAGATTAGTCAATTCATGCATTCTCCTCTCCTATCTCATTGGAAAAAAGCAAAGAGAATTCTGATATACATACAGGGCACTAAAGAACGTGGCCTCCTTCTAGAAAAATGCATAGATTATAGGCTTTATGGTTTCTCTGATTCTGACTGGGCAGACGATCTTGAAGATCGCAGGTCAGTTTCGGGTTTCTGCTTCTATTTAGGCGCTAATCTTGTCTCCTAGTGTTGTAGGAAACAGGGGACCATTAGCAGATTTTCGTGTGAAGCAGATTTCAGAAGTCTAGTTGCTTATGAAGCTGAGCTTGTTTGGATAAGGAACCTGCTACATGAGTTGGATATCAAATTGCAAACAGCTCCTATTATTACTGCGATAACATGAGCACAGTGCTGTTGATAGCCACATCTGTCCTGCATGATCGAACGAAGCACTTCCAGCTGGATGTCCAAATCATCCGGGACAAGTTGCAGCAGAAAACTACATATTGTGCATATTCCAAGTGTAGATCAGGTTGCAGATGTTTTGATAAAGCCACTGACAGCAGCTTTATTTGAGCGACTCAGAGACAAACTTTGGGTGTGTCCTAGACCCTACTCGAGTTTGAGGGGGTATTTGTTGGGTTTTTTTCTCTCCTTTGTGAGGCCCAAGCCCAATATTTTGAGGGTGTATTCTTGCACCCTAGTGTCACAACCCTAATTCAGTTTTTGAGGTCTTTTGAGAGAAAGAGAGAATAGCCACCAAGTGAGAGAGAAGAGGGAAAACAGAATTCCCGTTTTTGCCCAAAGTAGTAAATTTCAAATGGCAGTTTCTCAGTTGTTCACCGTTGGATCGGCTTGAAATTTAAACTACGTGTTCCTATCATTTTGTTCTTCATTCTGATTGGTGGAGATGTTGATTGGAGGTTTGCAGTAGGAGAAATTGGCTTCGCAAGAGAGAAATTAGGTTTCCCGTTTTTACACAGAGCAGCAATCTTGGAACGGCATTTTCTCATTCTTTCACCGTTGGATCGACGTGAAATTTGGACTGTAGATTCTTCACATCTTGTTCTTCATTCTGAACGGTGGAGATTTTAATTGGAGGTCTGCAGAGGTAGAAATTGGCTTCGACATCAGCTCTGTTTTTTTGGGTATATTTCATCTTCTTGCTTCTTATTTGTGAGCTTTGGTGCTTTGATGTTTTGGCTGGTTATATGCACATTTTTGTGCTTTGTTTGAGACTCTCTTGTACCTCATTTGATTATAGTGGAGCTATTTCATTGGTCTGGACGACCCGTGGTTTTTACCTCTCACGTTA
>NC_029775.3:20664042-20665656 GCF_000817695.3 Arachis duranensis
TTGACTTTGAAGCGTGTGAAGCATGTTCCGGATATTCGGTTGAACTTACTTTCTGTTGGTAAGTTGTGTGATGAAGACTTGGATAGCTCATTTTCTCGTGATAGCTGGAAGCTCACCAAGGGTTCCATGGTTGTTGGTAGAGGTACATGACACTCTACTCTTTATTTAACTCAAGCAAAGATTGTGAAAGATGTTGTTAATGCTGCTGAGTTTGTTGATGAAACTGATTTATGGCATAAGAGATTATGTCATATGAGTGAGAAAGGCATGAATATGTTATCCAAGAGGAATCTTTTATCTGGTTGTAAGGTTGCTTTGCAAAAGTGCAATCATTGTTTTGCTGGAAAACAAAACAGGGTCTCTTTTAAGAGCCATCCACCTTCAAGGAAGCCGGAGATACTTGACTTGGTGCATTTTGATGTATGTGGGCCAATGAAGACAAGAACACTTGGAGGGTCTATCTATTTTGTAACCTTTATTGATGATCATTCTAGGAAATTATGGGTTTACACTTTGAAGACCAAAGATCAAGTTTTGAATGTGTTCAAGCAACTTCAAGCTTCTGTTGAAAGAGAAACTGGAAAGAAGTTGAAATGCATTCGTACTGATAATGGTGGTGAGTACTCAGGTCCATTTGATGCTTATTGTAAAGAGCATGGTATAAAACATCAGAAGACTCCTCCAAAGACTCCTCAGTTGAATGGCTTGGCTGAAAGGATGAACAGAACACTGGTTGAAAGAGTTAGGTGCTTGTTGTCACAATCTGGATTGGCAAAATCCTTTTGGGGTGAAGCTTTGAGCACTGTTGTTCATATCTTGAACCGGACACCATGTGTTCCCTTGCAATTTGAAGTGCCAGAGAAGGTATGGTCAGGTAATGATGTTTCTTATGATCATTTAAGAGTCTTTGGATGTAAAGCTTTTGTTCATATTCCCAAATATGGGAGATCTAAGCTTGATGTAAAGACTAGGTAGTGTATTTTTATTGGCTATGGCATGGATGAGTTTGGTTACAAGTTTTATGATCCTGTTAACAAGAAGGTGATTCGGAGTAGAGATGTTGTCTTTGTTGAAGACCAAACATTGAAGGATGTTGATCATGCAGAGAAGCCAATGGTTCAGCCTAGTGATGATTTTTCTGAGATGGATATTACTCCCTCTATGCCTATGGTACAAGATGGTAGAGTTGAAGCTCAAAATAATGAGCATGATACAAGTACAGGTGAAGATGGAACAGTTGATCCGATACTTGATGAAGTTGGTGATGATGATCAAGATGAAGAACCAACTTTGGAAATTCCTGCAAATGCTCTCAGAAGGTCTACAAGAGAGAGGAAGCCTTCGTCAAGGTATTCTCCACATGAGTTTGTTTTGTTGACTGATGGGGGAGAACCTGAATGCTTTGGAGAGGCTGTTGAAGATGAAAGCAAAGCTCAATGGCTTGAAGCTATGCAAGAAGAAATGAAGTCCTTGCTTGAGAATGATACCTATGAGTTGGTGAAGCTACCGAAGGGTATGCGAATTTTGAAGAACAAATGGGTATTCAGAATCAAGAATGAAGAACACAATTCTAAGCCTCGGTATAAGGCTAGATTGGTTGTTAGAGGCTTTAGC
>NC_029775.3:20665907-20666992 GCF_000817695.3 Arachis duranensis
AAGGACTTGGGTCCTGCCAAACAGATTTTGGGCATGACTATTACTCGTTATAGAGATTCCAAGAAGCTTTATTTGTCACAGAAGAAGTACATAAAGAAGGTGCTTCAAAGGTTTGGCGTGAATGATGCCAAATGTGTTGCTAGTTCTTTTGCTCCTCATTTTAAGTTGAGTACCAAGCAGTGTCCAACCACTGATGAGGAGAAACAAGCAATGGATGAAATTCCTTATGCCTCAACTGTTGGAAGCTTGATATATGCTATGGTGTGTACTAGACCAGACATTGCTCATGCGGTAATGGATGAAATTCCTTATGCCTCAGCTATTGGAAGCTTGATGTATGTTATGGTGTTTTCTAGACCAGACATTGGAATGCTGTTAAATGGATTATGAGATATCTCAAAGGTACAACTAACTTGAGTTTGAGTTTTGGTGGTGAGAAACCTTTGCTAGTTGGCTTTACTGATGCAGACATGGCAGGAGATATTGATTCTCGAAAGTCTACTTCAGGTTATTTGGTCAAGTTTGCAAGGGGAGCTATTTCATGGCAGTCAAGGTTACAGAAGTGTGTTGCACTTTCTACCACAGAGGCAGAGTTTATTGCAGCAACTGAAGCATGTAAAGAGTTGTTGTGGATGAAGAAGTTTCTTGCAGCACTTGGTTTTAAGCAAAATCGTTATATCTTGTTGTGTGATAGCCAAAGTGCTATTCATCTTGCCAAGAATTCTACTTTTCATCCAAGATCTAAACATATTGATGTTAGGTATCACTGGATACGGGATGTGTTAGATTCCAAGTTGTTGGAACTTGAGAAAGTTCACACTGATGAAAATGGTGCTGATATGATGACAAAAGCATTGTCAAGAGAAAAGTTTGAAACATGTTGTTTGATCGCCGGAATGGCGAGGGCCTCCACCTAGTCGAGAAGGGGGAAATTTGTTGGGTTTTTTTCTCTCCTTTGTGAGGCCCAAGCCCAACATTTTGGGGGTGTATTCTTGCACCCTAGTGTCACAACCCTAATTCAGTTTTTGAGGTCTTTTGAGAGAAAGAGAGAATAGCCACCAAGTGAGAGAGAAGAGGGAAAACAG
>NC_029775.3:20667079-20677311 GCF_000817695.3 Arachis duranensis
TTCGCAAGAGAGAAATTAGGTTTCCCGTTTTTACACAGAGCAGCAATCTTGGAACGGCAGTTTCTCATTCTTTCACCGTTGGATCGACGTGAAATTTGGACTGTAGATTCTTCACATCTTGTTCTTCATTCTGAACGGTGCAGATTTTAATTGGAGGTCTGCAGAGGTAGAAATTGGCTTCGACATCAGCTCTGTTTTTTTTGGGTATATTTCATCTTCTTGCTTCTTATTTGTGAGCTTTGGTGCTTTGATGTTTTGGCTGGTTATATGCACATTTTTGTGCTTTGTTTGAGACTCTCTTGTACCTCATTTGATTATAGTGGAGCTATTTCATTGGTCTGGACGACCCGTGGTTTTTACCTCTCACGTTGAGGGGGTTTTTCACGTTAAAATCTCGATGTGTTCTTGTTATTGCTTTACTTGCTATATTTGCTTGTTATAGTTGCTGCCATATTGTGTTGTGAGTGCTTCCATATTATTCTTGTGTTGGATATTGTTGTCGTTTCCGCTGCTAGGCTCTTTCAGTATTAAGGCACAAGTGAGTCATGAAAAGATTGAAGAGGTTAAAATAGGTCCAGTTAGGTAGTTGGGTATATAAAAAGAGCTCCACTAGTTGGTAGAAGCACTCGCTCTTTGGGGTTTTACTTTCAGTTTAGACAAGTTTCAAAGAGAAACAAAATCTTGTTCAATTACTGCATCAATTCAATTTACATTTTCTGTTTTCGAAAGAGTTACATTCTTGTTCTTCAATTCATCAGTATTTCTATTTCCCTTTAAAGAATTAAAATAATTACTAAAAATATATTATATAAAATATTATAATTATTGATAAATTAAATATCACCATAATTAATCATTAAATGTTAATAAATTTAATTATTTAATACATAATATTTTTTAAAAATAGCATCAACATGTAGATTGACACCAGAACACAACACATTAGCATACTTGGCTCTAAAACTTACGCTCATAAATGATAAAGTAAAATACTATATATAACATTCACAGAAATATAAAAGAAAATCGTGATAACTTTTAAAAGGATATTAAATAAAATATTAGAATTATTGATCCATGAAAATATAAAAAAATCATGATAATTATTAAAAAAAATATGAAATAAAATATTAGAATTGTTAATAAATTTTATCATGATTAATTATTAAATATTAATTTACATATGATTGATTACAGAATACTTTTTAAAAAAAAAATAAATAGAGATATATCTAAACTGATATTAGTATACTTGGCGTCAGAATGTAATCCTTTCTAAAATTAGAATGATTGAATTATTGATTATTGATGATCAACTCACTGAAATATAAGAAAAAATCATAATAATAATAATAATTACTAAAAAATTATAAAATATAATATTAGAATTATTGATAAATCTCAATATAAATAATTTTTAAATGTTAACTTTGTATGATTAATTGTATAATAATTTTTTAAAAAATAATTGAAAAGAAAAATATATATAAACTAGTACCAAAAATGCTACGTTAGTATATTTGGTGGCAAAATATAAAGTATGGTAGAATAATATAATGGTATTATTCTCAACATTTCTCATAATAAAAAGGGTTGGTACGTTGTAATAATTTCATTTATTAGTTAGTTTATACTTTATACTTTATAGTTGGTAAGTAGTAATTAGCTTTCGGCATGTGTGTCTTTTTAAAGGCTCATGGGGAACATGCAGAGAGCAACCAATTCATTGGCCTAAAAAGGACGAAGCATCTTAAATAGGATAACAACCAATAAAACAAGTGAGGGAAATTCAAACAGCTAACACTTCCATTTCATCTAATATCTAGTATCTACTCTTTCTTTGTTTTCTCACAACTAAAATCTTGATTGCTAGTTCACTACCATTAGTGCCCAAACACTACAACATGATGAGATTTTTAATCTCATTCTTACCCTTTTTCTTCTTGGTGGTGGTACTACAAGAAGCCACTTGCTTCAATCAACACAAAGAACTTTCTCATAATATTAGAAACAAACTCAAGGGTAGATTGGCCATTTCCCTCTCTCATTCACCATCACAAACGGCAAAGGCAAGTTATATTATTTGATTAATTGAATTTGATGAAATTGCTATAAAATAATATAATGTAAATGAATTATGAATAGGGAGGAAGCAGAGTGGTGTACCCGGCGGAGTATGGCGCAGACACGAGCGGAGCACGTGACAGCAGCGACGCAATTATAAAGGCATTGGAGGATGCATTCAGTTTGGAGAGTGAGGCGGAGCTGCTTCCGGGGGTTAAAGACCTTGGGGGTGTATTGGTGGACCTGCAAGGTGGGAACTACACAATTAGCAAGCCCATCAAATTCCCTTCTTCTGCTGCTGGCAATCTTGTGGTCAGCATCTCCATCTCATTATTTATGTACTTGCATTGCTTAATTAAATTACATGCTCGGGTCTATTATTGGTTAATGGATTGTTGCATACATAAATTATAATTGAATTATCGACACTTACTTGAACGGATGAGTAAGTTAACCATTTGAACCACCCAATTTATATTAGGATAATCTAATCAAATGTTTTTCGAATAATTCATTTTTTTCATAAACACTAAATAAGTATTTCTATAATTAATTGGCGGCTTATTTACAGTGTATTCTCCATCATGCTCTTGCACCTATTAAACTTTAATTTTTAATTAATGATTGATCAGGTACAAGGAGGAACGTTGAGAGCTTCTGATGCATTTCCCACTGATCGCCATCTAGTTGAGTTATGGGCATCTAGTTCCCAAAAGCTCTCAAAAACAGCATCATTTGATGACTTGTACAACAAGAAACTTCAGCAACCTAAAGGGATTTACTACGAAGACATAACATTCCGGGACATTCTATTCGATTCGGGCTACCATGGAGGAGGAATTTTTGTAGTTGATTCCGCTAGGATCCGAATCAACAACTGTTTCTTCCTCCATTTCACTACAGAGGGAATCCTAGTCCAAGGTGGCCACGAAACTTACATATCTAGCTGCTTTCTTGGGCAACACTCAACCGTAGGCGGGGACTCCGGCGAGCGACAATTCTCGGGAACTGCGATTGAACTTGCTAGCAATGATAACGCAATCACCGATATTGCGATCTTCTCGTCTCCGTAGGGATTGTCCTAAGGGGCCAAGCCAACATCGTTACCGGGGTCCATTGTTACAATAAGGCCACCGGTTTTGGTGGCATAGGAATCTTGGTAATGCTAGCCGGAAATTCACAAACAAGAATTGATAATTGTTACATGGATTACACAGCAATTGTGATGGAAGACCCTGTTCAAGTTCATGTCACTAATGGATTTTTCTTGGGGGATGCTAACATTGTTTTGAAATCAATTAAGGGACAAATATCAGGATTGAAGATAGTCAATAATATGTTCACTGGGAACCCTAACGCTAAAGTTCCAATTGTGGCATTAGATGGAGTGTTTGGTAACGTTGACCAGGTGGTCATTGATTTGAACAGTGTTGATGGAATGGGGTTGAGATCAACGGTTGGGAAGCAATCTGTGGCTGGGAATGGAACAAAATGGGTGGCTGATTTTTCAGGGGTTTTGGTGTTCCCTAATAGGATAAATCACATTCAATATTCATTTTATTCTCAGGGGGGACCTAATAATAATAACAATAATAAGTTTGTACCACATGCAGTGACCAATGTTACAAATAATGTCGTGGTTGTGGAAAGTGATAAACCGGTTAATGGGGTTGTTTCATTCCTAGTTGAGCAATGATTATTTATCGCGTATGTAGTTGTTTTTGTTGGGTTTGAAAAAATAAAAACAAAAATTTGATGATGATTAAATATTATAATTTTGGGTCAAAAGTTCAATTATGAGTATAATTTGTTTGGTTAGTGTGTAGGCTAAAATTAAATATATTGCAATAAACAAGGCCCGACTAATGTTCTGAAAATCGGTTCGGATTGATCGATCGAACTGGTTGAATCGTGAACCATGAAAAAATACGACTCGGACAAACAGTAAAATCAGAGATTTTAAAAATCGAAATTGAACTGGTGAACCGGTCGAAAATCAGTCTATTGAACCAAAGCGTGATTTGGCCGGTTTTTTGAATGAACAGCCAAACGTTGTCGTTTCAACCTCCAGTTAGCCCTAACTCCATCCTACTCCATCCTGATGCCCAGATCCAGCTTCCAGAAGTCAGAACGCCTCTCTCACGCGACAGGGCTCCTCCCAATCTCCTCGAGCTTGTCGTCCCTCACCTCTGTCCAGCCACTTCCTCGTGCCGCCGCCGTCGTCCTTCAACTCGCTCCCTTCCCCTCCATCGCAACCTTCCTTCCCTTCCATTAAGCAGCCACCGTGGGAACATCGAAGCCTCCGTCGCACACCCACACCGCCGCTAGTTTTGTTGGTCACTCGGTTCGAAGGTGCTCCACTACTGCTCCTTGCCTTGGTCACTCGGTGTCTCTGTCTCCCCCCATCTCTGTTGAAGGCATCTTCGAGCTTCCAGGTAATTTTTTTTAGATATGATTGTTTGATTAATTGATTGAATAACTGTTGCAGTGTTGTATGTCTTTTTCTCCCTAATGAGTATGATTGAATAATTTTTTGATTCTGTGAAGTTCTATGAACTGAAGTTACTGAAGCTCTGTTGCATGTCTCTAATATACTGATATGTGATTTACTGATATTTTATTTTTCTTTGAGCTGTGAAGTGTGAACTGATTGAACTGAAGTTACTGAACTGAACTGAACTGTGAACTTTGTTTAATAATCGTTGTTTACTGAGCTGATTTTTCTTTGTTTACTGAACTGAATTTTGTTGTTTGTTGAATAATTGTGAATAATTTTGGATGGTGTTTGTTGTGAACTTGAGATTATTGTGAATAATTGATTGAATAATTGTTTGCCCGTTTCAACTGAATAATTGAAATTGAAATTGAAATTCTGTAACTATTTGATAGGTAGGTTTTGTTTGTTTATTTCTCTTGAATTGCAATTGAAATTCTACAACTAATTTTCTGGTTTGAGTGAGTAAAAGTCAGTTTTTTTGCTGTTTAACTTCATGTTGTTTTATGGGAGTACAGCTTGATGGAGCTGTTAAGGAAGCTTTTGATGTGGCCTACAACAATATATATGCATTCCATACTGCTCAGAAGACACATGAGAAAATTGTTGAGAACATGAAAGTATGTATGCCATTCCAATTCTTATTCTTACTTTGGATCATCCATGTTTTATTAAGTCAATTTTTTTAAATAGTTGAAAATAAATTATTTAAAGATATGTTAAGTGGTGTCCTTTTATGACAATTGTTGATTGTAACTTTATTTAGAAAAGACTAGATATTCCTAGAAAGATTAAATACAAAATACAAAATGTGGAAGATTTATTTTAGTTCTAGTCAGATGTGTATTACTACCCCTGATTTGTGAATTTTCACCCTTATGTTTGTGCCAAGTCCTTTAATTTTGTAATTATGCTTATGTGTTTGTTCATTTTTGGGGTGTTACACCAATATTTTTCGTTGAGTCTTCTAAAAATACCAGGGAGTTCAATACAAACGAGTTGCAAGAAGTATTAATTCTGTGGGTCTTTATATTCCAGGAGGAACTGCTGTATTACTATCAACAGCTTTGATGCTTTCTGTTGTAAGTGAAATTTTTTATCAAACTTGAATCAGTTGGATGTTGGCATCTTATGTTTAATTGGTTGCTTTTGTTTTTTTTCTTTTGAGTTTGTATTTGAATGAGATTATAATATTCTGGTTTATGTAGTACTTTTAATTTGGATGATATTTTAAAATTTATATTAGACTATAATTATATTTTAATGTATTTATTTATATTTTATTTATTATTTTATTATAAAATAATTTTTCGGTTCAACTACGGTCGAACCGGTTAAACTTATGAACCAGTAGTTAGAGCGATTCGATGACCAGTTCGGTTTTCAGAACCTTGGGCCCAACGATAAATATTTCATTCTCTTATGGTACATAAGATGAAAAGTAATACTTTTTTCTCTGGCCTATAAATATTTTCATCTTTGTGCTTCCATTGTAGCTTATTGAAGATGTAGGCATGCACCGTTCGGATAAAAGAAAGAAAATGGAGGTTGTTAATCACTGCTATAAATCAAAGGTAAAAAACAAAACTTTGAGCCAAAGAATTGATGAATGGCTCAAATCCTTGAAGCTAAATGAAAAAGAAAGAAAAAAAAGAAGTTAGGTAAATATGCATGCTAACTTTAATCACTGCTACTGTCCCATCTTCCATCTGCGTCTCTAATTTGGATTTTGGGAAAGAACAAGTCAAAGGAGTTCAACCAAGTTCAAGTTTTGAAAACTTTACTCTTCTTTAAAAAGGATAAACAATCAGAAATTGAAGCAAGGAGTGAGTACACAGTTTGGGTCTTCATAGCTTTCAAGCTATCCCTTCTTCTCCTTCATGGTTTTACATTAAATTTTCTATTTATTAGTATTCAATTTTTTCTTATGAATAGAAAAATACATTAAGTGAGGTATCAGTAAAAGCCATTGAGAGAAAATACAAAGAGAGTAATTTAGAAAAAGCCAGAAAATTATGTCAAACTTTTTTGTTTGTATTTCTGTTTTGTATTCATGATCCTGAGGAGATTCTCTTGCTAAGCAGTGTGAGCACTTAGTGGTTGAAAGTCTAGGGAGTAAATCTAGCCAAATCAAATTTGGATAAAAGTTTGATTTGTCCCATATAGGATTAGGTAGAATCCTAAAAAAATTGGTGATTGCAATCTTTGTGAAAAATAGTGAAAATTTTACCACAGTTGTAGTGAAAGCTAGATGTAGGCCACATTACATATGGTGGTTGAACTAGAACATATGACTGTGTCATTTTTTCTTTTCTATTCTGATTCTAGTTTTATTCGATAAGAGATAAAATAAAATTGTCTCCTGCTTAATCAATCCAGCTTCTTCTTTGTTCTATTTCTGATCAATCGTTAAGAGACAAAATAAAATTGTCTCCTGTATTATCAGCATTGCAGATTCAACAGCAACACTGAGTTAAATCCAGTTTCAAGTCAAAGTACACAAGTTTAAAAGAGGTCATAGATTCAACTCAACTCCCCTTCTCTAGGCCATTGATAACCTTTAATTTTCATATGAAGTTGATAGTTAAAAGTCGTTTGATAAAAATTTAGTCAAACATATTAAACTATTTTAACGGTTCTCAATTAACAATTTCACAGAAAGCTAAATGCATGTGAGTTTCTACCATTATAGACCCTTCTTTGGTAGAAGTAATTATTTCTTATAAAGAATCTATTTTGGTACTAAGATATTTTTACTCCTAGAAATTTGTTAAATATGCTAAAAATAAAAAGATATTTTTTATTAAAAAAATCTTTTTCTATTAACTTAATGACATCCAAACAAACATATACATATGTATTTTCATGCTTAAGAAATATATTTAATTCATATTTTAAATATTTAAAATATTTATCATGTTCTTCAACTGCTACAAGGAGTTTTGTAGTGAAAGCAACAAGCAAAATGAATCTTTACAATAAAAATAGATTCTCTTTTGAGTTTGTTTATCCAAACTAGATTACATTTCTATAGCACTCTTTGATATTAATTATGTGCATCAATTTTTTTGAGGTCCCAATTATACTATTGTCATCCTCAAAATTGAGTTCTAAAAGCATTATAGTGGTCCCTCAAAATCTTTTCAGCAGTGACTCAGCAAACAAAGTGATGAGCAGATGAAAAGACACTCTCTTGCCACGCTATATATGAAAAAATGATATTGTTTGTTTTTGGCATCCAATTAAACCAGAAACACCCAATCAAAGTGTCTGTGCAAATCATTTTACATGCCCACACCTATTAAAACAATATTATTTCTGCTTTGGTAAGACGCCAAAAACGAACAACATCTTCCACCATGATTTAGCGTGGCAAGAGAGTAGGGGTGGCAAATGGACCAAAATTTGTCGGGGCCAGCTCACATAACTCGCCAAAAAGGTAGATCGGGCTAGAAATTCGGCACTACTATAATAAAAAAAATTTAGCTAACCCGCACCGCCTAATCCATGGGTTTTGGCGGGTTTCAGTGGACCAGACGTGATTTTAAATTTAAGATGATAATTGAATTTGGAACGTTATTTTTGTGCTTGTATTTGGAATGTTTGTTTGGTTTACTTTAAGTTATAATTAGACTATATTTGATTGATTAGAGATTTGGATAATATTTAATTATATATTTTGGACAATATTTAGTTTTGGACAATGTTAGCTTCATTATTTTGTTTCAAAAAATTTGGTTGATGATTATATTTATTAATTATTTAGAATTATAAAAACTTTAGTATTTGTAAATTTAGAAACTAGTTTTTTTTATGTCTTTAGAAATGATAAGTTTATTGAAATGTTTGTAAAATTATATTTTTTAATATTTAATAATTTAATAATTTAAAAGAGAGAGAGAGAGAGAATTTGCGGGTTTAGCCTGCCAATTCACCGTTAGACAGGGTGGGGTAGAAATTTAGGACCGCCTTACTAGGTGGAACAGGACGAACTAGCCCACCAAGTGACAAGTTTTTGGTGGGACGGGATAGGATAAGACGGGCTAGCCCTGCCGCCTTTACAAGAGAGTGTCTGCTCACAGTAACAGTTTGTCAGTGGGAGTAAAATATATATAATATGAAAGTTATTTTTATAATTATATTTTATTATTGTAAAATATAATTAATTTTTAAATTAACTAATTAATAAAAAAAATAGAGTTATAGAGAGAATTCCAAACTCTGAAAATGTTGTAACTTACAAAACACCAAACACTAAATTCTGAAGATGTTGCAACTTGCAAAACATCAAACACTAAAGTACCAACCATAGCTATTAACAATCTAAGGTTACAAAATCAAAATCAAATACAATTTCAAAATTAATATATAAAACAAAATAAGAAGCCGTTGATAAAAGTAATAATGAAAGCATAGTCTATATATAAACTACTAAAGGACTACTTCTTTGGCTATAATTTCTTCTTATTTGTAGTAAAGATAATAGTATTTATCTATTTTGGTCCCCAAAAAATTTTGAATCAGACACGTTAGTTTCTAACTAAAATTAATTACTCAATTGGTCCGTAAAACTTTTTAGACCCATGATCGACGAGGAACGTCTGCCATCTCCTCCTCCTCCTTATTCAACCCCTCGTCTTTCTGTACATTCTGCTCCATTAAGTCATCCTTTCAAAGGTACTAAAAGACCTATCCTTCAATCTGTCAGAAAACACCCTAATCTTGACTCTCTTGATTTCAAGTCTCACTTTGAAAAATGTTTCCATTCACACTATGACCCTTTGCATTTTGCTTTATGCATGGATTTTGAGTTCCATAAAAATGTCATTTCAAACCGACCTCTTTGCTCATCTTTTATTGTTGACCTTGATGCTTTGACTGATAAGGGTCTAAATTTTAAAGATAATTTTCATCTTTTGAAATAAAAAAATATTTTCAAAATCAGAAGGCCTGCGTATCCTAACTTCGTCAGGAAAATTTATGCCAACATGTTGTATTATAAGGGAGATATTCCCTCATATGTGAAGGGCTATTGGTGCACGAAATTGTGATCATCAATGGCGCCATCAACATGGTACGCACAATTGTAATCTCAACTCTTTATCACAACTTTGCACAACTAACCAGCAAGTGCACTGGGTCGTCCAAGTAATAAACCTTACGCGAGTAAGGGTCGATCCCACGGAGATTGTTGGTATGAAGCAAGCTATGGTCATCTTGTAAATCTCTATGAAGCAAGCTAGGGTCACCTTGTAAATCTCAGTCAGGCAGATTCAAATGGTTATGGATGATATATGAATAAAGCATAAAGATAGAGATACTTTTGTAATTCATTGGTGAGAATTTTAGATAAGCGTATGGATATGCTTTGTCCCTTCCATCTCTCTGCTTTCCTACTGTCGTCATCCAGTCCTTCTTACTCCTTTCCATGGCAAGCTGTATGTTGGGCATCACTGTTGTCAGTGGCTACAGTCCCGTCCTCTCAGTGAAAATGTTCAACGCACCCTGTCACAGCACGGCTAATCATCTGTCGGTTCTCAATCAGGTTGGAGTAGAATCCATTGATTCTTTTGCGTCTGTCACTAAAGCCCAGCCTTCAGGACTTTGAAGCTCGTCACAGTCATTCAATCATTGAATCCTACTCAGAATACCACAGACAAGGTTTAGACCTTCC
>NC_029775.3:20677667-20678581 GCF_000817695.3 Arachis duranensis
AAGAACAAGGTCTAGGCATGGCCGTGAGGCCAGCCTCCCAATGATCTAAGAACTAGACGTCCAAAGATGATCTAGAGATCTAAAATGATCCAAAGATTGAAAATACAATAGTAAAAGGTCCTACTTATAGAGAACTAGTAGCCTAGGGTTTACAGAAATGAGTAAATAACATAAAAATCCACTTCCGGGCCCATTTGGTGTGTGCTTGGGCTGATCATTGAAGCATTTTCATGTAGAGACTTCTCTTGGAGTTAAACGCCAGCTTTTATGCCAGTTTGGGCGATTAACTCCCATTCTTGTGCCAGTTTCGGCGTTTAACGCCGGACAGTTTTGAGCTGATTTGGAACGCTAGTTTGGGCCATCAAATCTTAGAAAAAGTATGAACTATTATACATTGCTGGAAAGCCCAAGATGTCTACTTTCCAACGCCATTGAGATCGCCACAATTGGGCTTCTGTAGCTCCAGAAAATCCACTTCAAGTGCAGGGAGGTCAGAATCTAACAGCATCTACAGTCCTTTTCAGCCTCTGAATCAGATCATAGAAAAACACAAAAACTCATAGTAAATCCCAGAAATGCGAATTTAGCATAAAAACTAATGAAAACATCCCTAAAAGTAGCTAGATCCTACTAAAAACTACCTAAAAATAATGCCAAAAAGCGTATAAATTATCCGCTCATCACAACTCCAAACTTAAATTGTTGCTTGTCCCCAAGCAACTGAAAATCAAATAAGATAAAAAGAAGAGAATATACAATGAATTCTAAAAACATCTATGAAGATCAGTATTAATTAGATGAGCGGGGCTTTTAGCTTTTTGCCTCTGAACAGTTTTGGCATTTCACTCTATCCTTTGAAATTCAGAATGATTGGCTTCTTTAGAAACTCAGAATCCAGATAGTGTCATTGATTG
>NC_029775.3:20678777-20681011 GCF_000817695.3 Arachis duranensis
AGGTGTCCAGGGTTCTTAAGCACACTCTTTTTGCCTTGGATCACAACTTTATTTCTTTCTTTTTCTCTCTCTTTTTTTTCTCCCCTTTTTGTTCTTGTATTCACTGCTTTTTCTTGCTTCAAGAATCATTTTTATGATTTTTCAGATCCTCAGTAACATGTCTCCTTTTTCATCATCCTTTCAAGAGCCAACATTCATGAACCACAAATTCAAAAGACATATGCACTGTTCAATCATACATTCAGAAAACAAAAGTATTGCCACCACATCAAAATAATTAATCTGTTATAAAATTCAAAATTCACGCAATTCTTCTCTTTTTCAATTAAGAACATTTTTCATTTAAGAAAGGTGATGGATTCATAGGACATTCATAGCTTTAAGGCATAGACACTAAGACACTAATGATCACAAGACACAAACCTAGGTAAACATAAGCATAATTTTCGAAAAACAGAAAAAAAATAAAGAACAAGGAGATTAAAGAACGGGTCCACCTTAGTGATGGCGGCTTGTTCTTCCTCTTGAAGATCTTATGGAGTGCTTGAGCTCCTCAATGTCTCTTCCTTGCCTTTGTTGTTCCTCTCTCATGATTCTTTGTTCTTCTCTGATTTCATGGAGGAGAATGGAATGTTCTTGATGCTCCACCCTTTTCTTAGTGGTATCCATGAGGACTTGGTCCAACTTTTGATCAAAGTTGACCCTTTTTGAGTTTGAAAGGGACCTCGGGGATCACCTTCTTCATGGCCACAACTTCATGGAAGTGGTCTTGATGCACCCTTGAGATGAATCTCTCCATCTCCCATGACTCGGAGGTGGAAGCTTTTGCCTTCCTTTTCCTCTTTCTAGAGGTTTCTCCGGCCTTAAGTGCCATAAATGGTTATGGAAAAACAAAAAGCAATGCTTTTACCACACCAAACTTAGAAGGTTTGCTCGTCCTCGAGCAAAAGAAGAAAGAAGAGAGTAGAAGAAGAAGAAATAGAGGAGATGGAGGTGGCTTTGTGGTTCGGCCAAAGGGGGAGAAGTAGTGTTTAGGGTGTGTGAAAATGAAGGAGTGAAGATGGGTTTATATAGGGGTAGAGAGAGGGGTATGGTTCGGTTATGAATGGGTGGGTTTGGGAGGGAAAGTGGTTTGAATTTGAATGGTGAGGTAGGTGGAGTTTTATGAAGGGTAGATGTGAGTGGTGAAGAGAAAGATGGGATTTGATAGGTGATTGGTGAATGGGTGAAGAAGAGAGAGAGGGTGGTGGGGTAGGTGGGGATCCTGTGGGGTCCACAGATCTTGAGGTGTCAAGGAAAAGTCATCCCTACACCAAGTGGCAAGCAAAAATGCTTTCTGTGCCAATGCTGGCGTTAAACGCCGGGCTGGTGCCCATTTCTGGCATTTAACGCCAACTTCTTGCCCTTTTCTGGCGTTTAACGCCAGT
Organism: Arachis duranensis; assembly: GCF_000817695.3. Classification (NCBI taxonomy): domain Eukaryota; kingdom Viridiplantae; phylum Streptophyta; class Magnoliopsida; order Fabales; family Fabaceae; genus Arachis; species Arachis duranensis. Next base: position 20,680,205 of record NC_029775.3, read on the forward strand.
CTGGTGCCCCTTTCTGGCGTTAAACGCCCAGAATGGTGCCAGACTGGGCGTTAAATGCCCATTTGCTACCCTTACTGGCGTTTAAATGCCAGCAAGGTCTTCCTCCAGTGTGTGCTATTTTTCTTTCTATTTTTCATTATGTTTTTGCTTTTTCAACTGATTTTGTGACTTCTCATGATCATCAACCTACAAAAAACATAAATAACAAAGGAAAATAGATAAAATATAACATTGGGTTGCCTCCCAACAAGCGCTTCTTTAATGTCATTAGCTTGACAGTGGGCTCTCATGGAGCCTCACAGATACTCAGAGCAATGTTGGAACCTCCCAACACCAAACTTAGAGTTTGAATGTGGGGGTTCAACACCAACTTAGAAGTTGGTTGTGGCCTCCCAACACCAAACTTAGAGTTTGACTGTGGGGGCTCTGTTTGACTCTGTTTTTAGAGAAGCTCTTCATGCTTTCTCTCCATGGTTACAGAGGGATATCCTTGACCCTTAAACACAAGGGATTCTTCATTCACTTGAATGATCAATTCTCCTCTGTCCACATCAATCACAGCCTTTGCTGTGGCTAGGAAGGGTCTGCCAAGGATGATGGATTCATCCATGCACTTCCCAGTCTCTAGGACTATGAAATTAACAGGGATGTAATGGTCTTCAATCTTTACCAGAACATCCTCTACAAGCCCATAAGCTTGTTTTCTTGAATTGTCTGCCATCTCTAGTGAGATTCTTGCAGCTTGCACCTCAAAGATCCCTAACTTCTCCATTACAGAGAGAGGCATGAGGTTTACACTTGACCCTA
>NC_029775.3:20681439-20683834 GCF_000817695.3 Arachis duranensis
GTGGTTTTGATTAGATCAGAGACCATGGTTGCTAAGTCAGAGTGGCTCTGCTTAGAATTCTCTGTCTGTTGCTGAGAAGATGATGGAAAAGGCTTGCCATTGCTAAACCTGTTTCTTCCACCATTATTGTTGTTGAAACCTTATTGAGGTCTCTGTTGATCCTTCCATGAAAGATTTGGATGATTTCTCCATGAAGGATTATAGGTGTTTCCATAGGGTTCTCCCATGTAATTCACCTCTTCCATTGAAGGGTTCTCAAGATCATAAGCTTCTTCTTCAGATGAAGCGTCCTTAGTACTGCCTGGTGCAGCTTGCATTTCAGACAGACTTTGAGAAATCAAATTGACTTGCTGAGTCAATATCTTGTTCTGAGCCAGTATGGCATTCAGAGTATCAATCTCAAGAACTCCTTTCTTCTGACATGTCCATTGTTCACAGGATTCCATTCAGAAGTGTATATGAATTGGTTATTTGCAACCATTTCAATGAGCTCTTAAGCTTCTGTAGGCATCTTCTTCAGATGAAGAGATCCTCCAGCAGAGCTATCCAATGACATCTTAGACAGTTCAGATAGACCATCATAGAAGATACCTATGATGCTCCATTCAGAAAGCATGTCAGATTTCTGATCAATTGTTTGTATCTTTCCCAAGCTTCATAGAGGGATTCTCCTTCCTTCTGTCTGAAGGTTTGGACTTCCACTCTAAGCTTACTCAATTTTTGAGGTGGAAAGAACTTCGCCAAGAAGGCATTGACTAGCTTTTCCCAAGAGTTCAGGCTTTCTTTAGGCTGTGAGTCCAACCATATCCTAGCTCTGTCTCTTACAGCAAAAGGGAATAGCATAAGTCTGTAGACCTCAAGGTCAACCCCATTAGTCTTGACAGTGTCACAGATTTGCAAGAATTCAGCTAAAAACTGATGAGGATCTTCCAATGGAAGTCCATGGAACTTTCAATTCTGTTGCATTAGAGAAACTAATTGAGGCTTAAGCTCAAAGTTGTTTGCTCCAATGGCAGGGATAGAGATGCTTCTCCCATAGAAGTCGGGAGTAGGTGCAGTAAAGTCACCCAGCACCTTCCTTGCATTGTTGGCATTGTTGTTGTTTTCGGCTGCCATGTGTTATTCTTCTTTGAAGATTTCTGTTAGGTCCTCTACAGAGAGTTGTGCCTTAGCTTCTCTTAGCTTTTGCTTCAAGGTCCTTTCAGGTTCAGGTTCAGCCTCAACAATAATGCTTTTGTCTTTGCTCCTGCTCATATGAAAGAGAAGAAAACAAGAAAATATGGAATCCTCTATGTCACAGTATAGAGATTCCTTGAGGTGTCAGAGGAAAATAAAATTAGAAGGAAGATGTAGAAGAATTCGAACTTATCAAGTATGATGGAGTTCGAATTGTGCATTGATGAGTAGTGTTAGTCCATAAATAGAAGGATGTTAGAATAGGGGAAGAAATTTTCGAAAATTAAGTAAAATATTTTAAAAACATTTTGAAAAAAAAACACTAATTGATTTTTGAAAACCAAGAGTGGAAAAGAAATCAAGTGATTTTTGAAAAAGATTTTGAAATTAGAAATAAAAAAGATATGATTGAAAACTATTTTGAAAAAGATGTGATTAAGAAGATATGATTGAAAAGTTATGGTTTTAAAAAGATGTGATTGAGAAGATATGATTTGAAAACAATTAAAAAAGATTTGATTTTAAAAATTAATTACTTGGCTAACAAGAAAAGATATGATTCAAACATTAAACCTTTCTCAACAGAAAAGGCAACATACTTGAAATGTTGAATCAAATCATTAATTGATAGCAAGTATTTTTGAAAATGGGAAGAAATTGATTTTAAAAAAGATTTGATTGAAAAGATTTGATTTGAAAAAGATTTGATTTTAAAAAATGTTGAAAACTTGAAAAAAAAATTGAATTGAAAACAGAATCTTCCCTCTTGTGCCATCCTGGCGTTAAACGCCCAGAATGGTGCACATTCTGGCGTTTAATGCCCAAAGCACTACCCTTTTGGGCGTTAAATGCCCAGCCAGGCACCCTGGCTGGCGTTTAAACGCCAGTTTGCCTTCTTCACTGGGCGTTTTGAACGCCCAGCTTTTTCTGTGTAATTTCTCTGCTGTATGTTCTGAATCTTCAATTCTCTGTATTATTGACTTGAAAAGACACAAATTAAAAATATTTTTTTGGATTTTTAATAATAAGGAATAATCAAAATGCAACTAAAATCAAATAAACAATGCATGCAGGACACCAAACCTAGAAGTTTGTACACTACTGACAGTAACAAGTTGAGAATGCATATGACAAACAACAAAAATACTCAAGACAAGAGAATTAAAGATCAGAGTAAGTAAATCATCAAGAACATCTTGAAGATCACTTAAGACACATG
>NC_029775.3:20684216-20687394 GCF_000817695.3 Arachis duranensis
GGTCGTCCAAGTAATAAACCTTACGCGAGTAAGGGTCGATCCCACGGAGATTGTTGGTATGAAGCAAGCTATGGTCATCTTGTAAATCTCAGTCAGGCAGACTCAAATGGTTATGGATGATATATGAATAAAGCATAAAGTAAAGATAGAGATATTTATGTAATTCATTGGTGAGAATTTCAGATAAGCGTATGGAGATGCTTTGTCCCTTCCGTCTCTCTGTTTTCCTACTGTCTTCATCCAATCCTTCTTACTCCTTTCCATGGCAAGCTGTATGTTGGGCATCACCGTTGTCAGTGGCTATAGTCCCGTCCTCTCAGTGAAAATGTTCAACGCACCCTGTCACGGCACGGCTAATCATCTGTCGGTTCTCAATCAGGTTGGAGTAGAATCCATTGATTCTTTTGCGTCTGTCACTAATGCCCAGCCTTCAGGACTTTGAAGCTCGTCACAGTCATTCAATCATTGAATCCTACTCAGAATACCACAAACAAGGTTTAGACCTTCCGGATTCTCTTGAATGCTGCCATCAATTCTAGCTTATACCACGAAGATTTCGATCAAGGGATCCAAGAGATAAACATTCAAGCCTTGTTTGCTTGTAGAACGGGAGTGGTTGTCAGGCACGCGTTCATAAGTGAGAATGATAATGAGCGTCACATAATCATCACATTCATCAATTTCTTGAGTGCGAATGAATATCTTGGAATAAGAACAAGCTGAATTGAATAGAAGAACAATAGTAATTGCATTAATACTCGAGGTACAACAGAGCTCCACACCTTAATCTATGGTGTGTAGAAACTCCACCGTTGAAAATACATAAGAACAAGGTCTAGGCATGGCCGTGAGGCCAGCCTCCCAATGATCTAAGAACTAGACATCCAAAGATGATCTAGAGATCTAAAATGATCCAAAGATTGAAAATACAATAGTAAAAGGTCCTACTTATAGAGAACTAGTAGCCTAGGGTTTACAGAAATGAGTAAATGACATAAAAATTCACTTCCGGGCCCACTTGGTGTGTTCTTGGGCTGAGCATTGAAGCATTTTCGTGTAGAGACTTCTCTTGGAGTTAAACGCCAGCTTTTATGCCAATTTGGGCGTTTAACTCCCATTCTTGTTCCAGTTCCGGCATTTAACGCCGGGCAGTTTTGAGCTGATTTGGAACGCCGATTTGGGCCATCAAATATTGGGCAAAGTATGGACTATTATACATTGCTGGAAAGCCCAGAATGTCTACTTTCCAACGCCATTGAGAGCGTGCCAATTGGGCTTCTTTAGCTCCAGAAAATCCACTTCGAGTGTAGGGAGGTCAGAATCCAATAGCATCTGCAGTCCTTTTCAGCCTCTAAATCAGATTTTTGCTCAGGTCCCTCAATTTCAGCCAGAAAATACCTGAAATCACAGAAAAACACACAAACTCATAGTAAAGTCCAGAAAAGTGAATTTTAACTAAAAACTAATAAAAATATACTAAAAACTAACTAAAACATACTAAAAACATACTAAAAACAATGCCAAAAAGCGTATAAATTATCCGCTCATCAGCTATCAAATTAAATTGAATAAGGAATCCCTTAATGATGCCATTGATTATGAAGATATTGGGGTTAAAGCTTACGTATCTAGAAAATCGGATAACAATCTAAGCATATCACATTAGGATGCTCTGGCTAACATATGTGAAAATTTCTCACTTAGATGGCATGATCCCTACTTACAAAGCATTAGGTCTTGTTAGAGCTCAACTTCATCGCATCATAACGCACATACTCCTACCTCAAAGCAAATCCTATCAAAGGATCACCATTTGTGACACCTTGGTTCTTTATGCTATCTTATATTATTCTCCAATTTTCTTTGCCTATCTCATGATGCGTCACATGCTTGATTGTGTTAAAAGTGATAAAAATGTCTTACTCCTGTACGGAATATTTTTAACATGTGTCTTTAAGTATTTTTTGGTTGACCTTAGCAATGAGTCTATGAAAAACAAAATTTCATCCCTTAAGGGTGGTAGTGCAGTGAAACAACTCAAAGGGAAAAGCTCTAAGGTCACTAAGGATCATGCCATAGAAGAAACTAAAGATGAAAGCCTCCCTCCTCATTCGATTGCTGGTATTTCTAGCTCACACAAATACTTGATCAATGGGGTTGTTAAAGATGTGCTTCAGGAATTTGTTAATGTGACCAAACAAATGGTCTATTCCAGCCAATAATCTCGAAAACTTGCACTCCAAAATAAAAATCATTGCTAAAGTCTCAAGATAGAGTTGAAGTACTTCTAAAGTACCTTAACTCACTGGATGAGGATCAAGTGTTGTTTGAGCCAGAGGAAAAAATTTTGGAAACCGAGGATGAGGATTTTGATGCCTAGTATTTGTCTTTTGCTGCTGTTGAAATCTGTTGAACTGTTTTGCTGCTATCTCTGCTTTCTGGATTTTTCTTTGTTAAAACATTACTCTGCTTATCTTTAGTACTCTGAACACTGTTTTAATATTATTTTTTCTAAATGACTATAATAGTTTTAGATTATTTTTGTTAATTAACATGTTTGCTCAATTTGCTATATTGGACTGCTTGAAGATCTGATTTTTGAAAGTTTTCCAACTTGATAATAAAAGGGGGAGAAAGAACAATGAATTGAGAAAATGGCTGCCTAGGCTACCTCTATTTTTCAGGATCTAATTTTTCGGAAATCCCAACTTATGATAAAATTGTTGTTTTGAATTAGCTCTGATTTATATATGTTTCAAGGCTGATTGATGATAGCTTGATTGAAAACTTTGTAAATCATTGAATGTTTGGCAATTTTTCTATAAATAGCTTGTTGGTATCAGGTATAAAATGCAAACATTCAGGGAGAGTTTGAAGATCAAAGGAAAGGGGGAGCTTTAAACCAAAGGAAACATCAAATGGAAGTTTCTTAAATCTACTCTCATTTTCTTTCAATTCATTTTAATAATATTTGTCATTAAGAGGGAGATTGTTGAGTTTAGAAAACGAAACCATGATCAAAGTGATGACCAAACATTATTGGAATTATTATCAAATTATTTGTATGATGGGTTTGTTCAAGTGTGCAGAAATTAAATCAAACTGAACCAGACCCAAGAAGCATAAACCAAGCCCAATATGGATCCAGCAAAGATATCATGCCTTAATTCTTGATCCA
>NC_029775.3:20687402-20694938 GCF_000817695.3 Arachis duranensis
TGAGCCCATATCCATCTAAAGCCCACTCGATATGATTCATAACCAAAACTCACTCTTCCAAAACATAAACTTCAATTCAATTGAATCCTTTCTCAAATCCACTAAACAAACAAACTCTCTCTTCTCTCTCTTTTTTTCTTTCCTATTACATCAATCTCTGAAACAAGAAGAAAGAAAGAGAAAAGGTCTGGAGCTAGTACACGGTGAAGAACAAAAAGATTGTTTTTAAATTCAAGAAAAAAGAGAAAATAAAAGGGCTACAACAAATAAATTCAAGATCTCATCCGAACAGAGGATCACTGATGCAGTATTTTACAATCCACACTACTAACCGGCAAGTGCACCGGGTCGTACCAAGTAATACCTTACGTGAGTAAGGGTCGATTCCATGAGGATTGATGGATTAAGCAACAATAGTGTTTGATAGGATTAGTTAGACAAACAGAAAATAGTGTTTGGAAGTTCAAAAGCATTAACAGTAAATTTAGAATATTAAAAACAGGTAGATAAATAAGTTGGGAATAAAATATTAAGAAAACAGTTAAGGCTTCAGAGTTATCTATTTTTCCAGATTGATTTTTCTTACTAACTATTCTAATCATGCAAGATTTAATTCATGGAAAACTATATGTGACTAGACCCTAATTCCTTAGACCTTCCTAGTCTCCTCTAAAATTCATTAACCGCCAATTCCTTGGTCAATTAATTCCAATTAGAGGGTGATGATCAATTTCTAGTTTATATGCCAAAAGAATCCTAATTATCCAAAAATAAGGGGATTATATGTCACGTATCCCGTTAAATACAAACAATTAGAAATTCAGTATATTATGTTTTAAAACTGATGTTCAAGTAAAGAGCTTTTCCAAGTTTCACAAGAACTCAATTAGAACATGGGTCATACTTCCGTTCCACCCATATTCATAAAATAAAGAGCGAAAACAATTATTGAATTATAAATTCATGCATAAATTAAAATAGAAAAAGCAATAAAATCAATCCATACAAATAGACAGAGCTCCTAACCTTAACAATGGAGGATTAGTTGCTCATGGTTCAGAGTAGAAAATTAGAATTCTGGTAAAATGTACTGTGTTCCTATCTGATGGGATCTAGATTCCTATTTATAACTAATCCTAATAAATTTTAAAATCTAATATCTAATACTAAAAATAATATCTTTTCCTAAAAGATAAGATTTGAATTTAAATTAGAATTAATTAACAAGTCTTTAGTTGATGGGTGGGGACCACTTGATTTGTCCATTCTGTAGCTTTTAATCTGTGTTTACTGGGCTGGAAACTGGGTCAAAACAGCCCGAAAATCACCCCCAGCATTTTTTCTGCAGTTTCTGCACGTGGCGCATGTCACGCGTACGCGTTAGTCACGCGTACGCGTCGCTGGTCTTCTTTGCAAGTCACGTGGACGCGTCGGTCACGCGCACGCGTCGCTGAGCAAATCTTCAATTCACGCGTACGCATCAGTAACGCGCACGCGTCGCCATGGATACCTTCAAATCACGCGCACGCGTCAGGCATGCGTGGGCGTCGCTCCTCGCAGCCATCTCCTTTGATTCTCGTGCTGCAGAAACTCCATCAAATTCCGCCGAATGCTACCTAAAATAAACAGTATTGCACAAAACTCAAATAGCATCCATAGTGGCCAAAATATAATTAATTCTTGATTAAACTCAACAAATTAGATGCAAATTTACTAGGCAAAGATAGAAAAGATGCTCACGCATCAATTACAAAAAGTTATTTTCCCCATTTATGCTTTAACGAGAAACTGTGAAGAAAACATCTAAGTCCCAAGCACCGTTCAAGAAATAATGAGCGGAGTTGTGAAGAAAGTGTGCGATCACAATTCTGCCCACCAAGTTTTTGGCACCGTTGCCGTGGATTGTTCGAGTTTGGAAAACTGACGGTTCATCTTGTTGCTTAGATTGGGTAATTTTATTTTATGTTTATTTTCTTTATTTTTGAAAAATCAAAAAATATATTATATTGCTCTTGGGGATTTTTAAGAGTGAATTCTAGAGTTTCAGATGATACTTTTGTCATCACAGGAGCCTTTTTGATTCCTATCAATTTGGCTGCTGTATGTAATGCTCTGCTGAAGCTTGGCCGGCCATGTCTAACCTTTAAGACTGAAGCTTTAGACTAACATTACATGATTCCTGGAATTCTTATTAAAAATTTTGAATTTCTTTAATTTCCTTTCCAAAATAATTATCGAAAAATAAAAAAATTATAAAATCATAAAACCAAAAAAATACTTTATGTTTCTTGTTTGAGTCTAATGCAAAATTTTGAGTTTGGTGTCAATTGCATGTTTTTATTTTTCTTGCATTTTTCAAAAATATATGCATTGTGTTCTTCATTGATCCTCAAGTTGTTCTTGATGATTTTCTTTGTTCTGATCTTTAAATTCTCTTGTTTTGTGTCTTTTGTTGTTTTTCATATGCATTCTCAATTTGTTAGTGTCCCTAGTATGAAAATTTCTAAGTTTGGTGTCCTGCATATCTTTCTTTTCTTAAAAATTTTCAAAAATATGTTCTTGATGTTCATCATGATCTTCAAAGTGTTCTTGGTGTTCATCCTGACATTCAAAGTGTCCTTGCATGCATTATGTGTTTTGATCTTGATTTTTCATGTTTAGTTTCACTTTGTTATTTTTCTCTCACATCATAAAAAATTCAAAAAAATAAAAATATATCTTTTTCAAGTCAATAATACAGAGAATTGAAGATTCAGAACAAACAGCAGAGGAATCATAGAGAAAAAGCTGGGCGTTCAGAAAAACGCCCAGTAAGGAAGAATTTATGGCGTTAAACGCCAGCCAGGGTATGTGGCTGGGCATTAAATCCCCCAAAAAGGTAGTAATTTGGGCGTTAAATGACAGAATGGGTATCATTCTGGGCGTTTAACGCCAGGATGACACAAGGGAGGTATGCTAGTTTTCAATTCAAATCTTTTTCAAATTTTCATAATTTTTCAAAATCAAATCTTTTTCAATCATATCTTTTTTCAATTATATCTCTTTCAAAATCAAATCTTTTTTCAATTTTCTTTTATTATTTTCGAAAATCCTTACTAACAACTAATGTTTTGATTCAAAAATTTCAAGTTTGTTACTTTCTTGTTAAGAAATGTTCAAACTTTAAATTCTAGAATCATATCTTTTAGTTTCTTGTTAGTCAAGTCATCAATTTTAAAAATCAAATCTTTTTAATTTCCTTTTCAATTATATCTTTTTCAAATCATATCTTTTTAGCTCAATCTTCTTCAATCACATCTTTTTAAACATCAATTTCAAATCATTTCTCTAACTTCCCATCTTCTCAAATTTTGATTTAAAAAATCTTCTTCTAACTTCTTATCTTTTCAAAATTATTTTCAAATCTTTTCCAAAACAACCTAACTATTTCTCCCACCTCTACTTTTCGAAATTCATTAACCTTTTTTCAAAAATCTTTTTAATTAACTAATTGTTTTCAATTCTAAATTTATTTTCAAACTTTTCGAAAACAACTAACCCCTTTTTCAAAATTCTTTTTAATTAATTAATTGTTTTAAACTCTAATTTTCTTTTATTTAAATTTTTCGAAAACTCCCTCTCTCTCATCTCTTTCTATTTAATCACTAACACTTCTCTTCTATTCATCTAAGAATTCGAACTCACCTCCTCTACCTTTTCATCCTTCTATTCTTCTTTTCCTCTAACACTTAAAGGAATCTCTATATTGTGACATAGAGAATTTCATACTTTCTTTGTTCTCTTCTCTTTTATATGAGCAGGAACAAGGACAAAGGCATTCTTGTTGAAGCTGATCCTGGACCTGAAAGGACTCTAAAGAGGAAGCTAAGAGCAACTAAAGCACAATACTCTGAAGAGGACCTAACTGAAATTTTCGAAAAGGAAATAGACATGGCAGCCAAACCCAACAACAATGCCAGAGATGCAAGGAAGGTGCTTGGTGACTTTACTGCACCAACTTCCAATTTCTATGGAAGAAGCATCTCAATCCCTACCATTGGAGCAAAAAACTTTGAGCTTAAGCCTCAATTAGTTTCTCTAATGCAGCAGAATTGCAAGTTTCATGGACTTCCATTCGAAGATCCTCATCAGTTTTTAGCTGAATTCTTGCAAATCTGTGATAATGTTAAGACCAATGGGGTTGATCCTGAGGTCTACAGGCTTATACTTTTCCCCTTTGCTGTAAGAGACAGAGCTAGAACATGGTTGGATTCACAACCTAAGGAGCTCCTGAACTCTTGGGAAAAGCTGGTCAGTGCTTTCCTGGCCAAATTCTTTCCACCTCAAAAGATGAGCAAGCTTAGAGTGGAAGTACAAACCTTCAGACAGAAGGAAGGTGAATCATTCTAAGAAGCTTGGGAAAGATACAAGCAGTTGATCAGAAGGTGTCCTTCTGACATGCTTTCAGAATGGAGCATCTTATGCATATTCTATGATGGTCTATCTAAAATGTCTAAAATATCATTGGATAACTCTGTAGGTGGATCCCTTCATCTGAAGAAAATGCCTGCAGAAGCCCAGGAACTCATTGAAATGGTTGCAAATAACCAGTTCATGTATACTTCTAAAAGAAATCCTATGAATAATGGGACAACTCAGAAGAAAGGAGTTCTTGAGGTTGACACTCTGAATACCATATTGGCTCAGAATAAAATATAGACTCAGCAAGTCAATATGATTTCTCAGAGTCTGAATGGATTGCAAGCTGCATCCAACAGTACTAAAGAAGCCTCCTCTGAAGGAGAAGCTTATGATCTTGAGAACCCTGCAATGGAAGAGGTAAATTACATGGGAGAACCCTATGGAAACACCTATAATTCTTCATGGAGAAATCATCCAAATCTCTCATGGAAGGACCAATAGAAGCCTCAACAAGGCTTCAATAACAATGGTGGAAGAAATAAGTTTGGCAATAGCAAGCCTTTTCCATAATCTTCTCAGCAGTAGATAGAGAATTCTGAGCAGAGTCTCTCTGGCTTAGCAACCATAGTCTCTGATCTATCCAAGACCACTCTCAGATTCATGAATGAGGCACAGTCCTCCATCAAAAATCTGGAGGCACAAGTGGGTCAGCTAAGTAAAAGAGTTATTGAAACCCCTCCTAGTACTCTCTCAAGCAATACAAAAAAAATCCAAAGAGAAAGTGCAAGGCCATCAATGTAACCAAAGTGGCCGAATGCATAGAGGAGGAGGAGGAGGCAGTGATTCCCAGTGAGGAAGACCTCATGGGACGTCCATTGGCCACTAAGGAGTTTTCCAATGAGGAACCAAAGGGATCTGAGGCTCACACAGAGACCATAGAGATTCCACTGAACTTCCTGTTGCCATTCATGAGCTCTGATGGGTATTCTTCCTCTGAAGAGGATGAAGATATTGTTGAAGAGCAAGTTGCTCAGTATCTAGGAGCTATCATGAATTTGAATGCCAAGTTATTTGATAATGAGACTTGGGAGGATGAACCTCCATTGCTCATCAATGAACTGAATGCCTTGGCTCAGTAGGAATTACCTCAAAAGAAATTAGATCCTGGAAGGTTCTCAATACCCTGTACCATTGGCACCATGACCTTTGAGAAGGCTTTGTGTGACCTGAGGTCAGGCATAAACCTCTTACCACTCTCTGTTATGGAAAAACTGGGGATCTATGAGGTACAAGCTACAAGAGTCTAACTAGAGATGGCAGACAAATCAAAGAAACAGGCTTATGGACTTGTAGAGGATGTCTTAGTGAAAATTGAAAGCTTTTACATCCCTGCTGACTTCATAATCCTTGACACTAGGAAGGATGAAGATGAATCCATTATCCTAGGAAGACCCTTCCTAGCCACAGCAAGAGCTGTGATTGATGTAGGCAGAGGAGAAATAGTCCTTCAATTAAATGAGGACTCCCTTGTGTTTAAGGCTCAAGGATCTTCCTCTGTAGACATGGAAAAGAAGCATGGAAAGCTTCTCTCAATACAGAGTCAAACAAAGCCTCCACATTCAAACTCTAAGTTTGGTGTTGGGAGGCCACACCTATGCTCTGAGTATCTGTGAGGCTCCATGAGAGCTCACTGTCAAGCTATTGACATTAAAGAAGCGCTTATTGGGAGGAAACTCAATTTTATTTATCTATGTTAAATTTTCATTTTCCATTGTTATTTTATGTTTTCTTTAGGTTGATGATCATGTGGAGTCATGGTGCATGAAATTGTGATACACAATGGCGCCAACAACTTGGTCGCACAATTGTAATCTCACTCTTTTTCACAACTTCGCACAACTAAACAGAAAGTGCACTGGGTCGTCCAAGTAATAAACCTTACGTGAGTAAGGGTCGATCCCACGGAGATTGTCGGCTTGAAGCAAGCTATGATCACCTTGTAAATCTTAGTCAGGCAGATTCAAATGGTTATGGAGTTTTAATAAATAAAAAGATAAATAAAACATAAAGTAAAGATAGAGATATTTATGTAGTTCATTGGTGAGAATTTCAGATAAGTGTATGGAGATGCTTTGTTCCTTTTGAATCTCTGCTTTCCTACTGCCTTCATCCAATCCTTCTTACTCGCTTCCATGGCAAGCTGTATGTTGGGTTTCACCAACGTCAATGGCTACCTCCCGTCCTCTCAGTGAAAAAGGTCCTCTACAGTTTCCCGCATGGCTAATCAGCTGTTGGTTCTCGATCATGTAGGAATAGGATTTATGATGAGCGGATATTTTATACGCTTTTTGGGGGTAATTTCATGTAGATTTTAGCATGTTTCAGTTAAATTTTAGTAGAATATTATTAGTTTTTAGGCAAAAATCATATTTCTGGACTTTACTATGAGTTTGTGTGTTTTTCTGTGATTTCAGGTATTTTCTGGCTGAAATTGAGGGAGCTGAGCAAAAATCTGACTTAGGCTGAAAAAGGACTGCTGATGCTGTTGGATCCTGACCTCCCTGCACTCGAAATGGATTTTCTGGAGCTACAGGAGTCCAATTGGCGCGCTCTCAATGGCGTTGGAAAGTAGACATCCAGGGCTTTCCAGCAATACATAATAGTCCATACTTTGCGTGAGGATAGACGACGTAACTTGGCGTTAAACGCCAAGTTCATGCTGCTGTCTAGAGTTAAACGCCAGAAAAACGTCATTATCCGGAGTTGAACGCCCAAAACACGTCATAACCTGAAGTTTGACGCCAAGAAAGGCCTCTACACGTGGAAAGCTCTAATCTCAGCCCCAGCACACACCAAGTGGGCCCCAGAAGTGGATTTCTGCACCAATTATCTTAGTTTATTCATTTTCTGTAAACCTAGGGTACTAGTTTACTATTTAAACAACTTTTACAGACATTTCTTGTACCTCATGACATTTTCAGATCTGAATTACATACTTTGTGACGGCATGAGTCTCTGAACTCCATTGTTGGGGGTGAGGAGCTCTGCAGCGTCTCGATGAGTTAATACAATTCCTTTGTTTTCCATTCAAACACGCTTGTTCTTATCCAAGATGTTTATTCGCGCTTAATTGTG
>NC_029775.3:20702529-20702821 GCF_000817695.3 Arachis duranensis
CAAATGGCTTTCCAATTCAATCCATCATCTTTTCAAATTTGTTTTCAACACATCAATTATCTTTTAAAATCTTTTTCAAAAATTAAATTTCAAATCTATCTTTTAAATTATAATTCATATCTTTTTCTTTTCAAAATTATATCTTTTTCTGATCATATCTTTTAAAATCATATCTTCTATTTTATCTCTTTCTTATTCTTTTCGAAAATTACCCACCCCCTCCCTATATATTGTGTTCGGCGTCCCCTCACCATCACCATTCCACAATTGCTCTCCTTCTATCCCTCTTCTT
>NC_029775.3:20702921-20703448 GCF_000817695.3 Arachis duranensis
GGAAAATAAAGAACAAGGAAATTAAGGAACGGGTCCACCTTAGTGATGGCGGCTCTTTCTTCCTCTTGAAGATCCTATGGAATGTTTGAGCTCCTCAATGTCTCTTCCTTGTCTTTGTTGCTCCTCTCTCATGATTTTTTGATCTTCTCTAATTTCATGGAGGATGATGGAGTGTTCTTGATGCTCCACCCTTAGTTGTCCCATGTTGGAACTCAATTCTCCCAGGGAGGTGTTTAGTTGCTCCCAATAGTTTTGTGGAGGAAGGTGCATCCCTTGAGGAATCTCAGGGATCTCATGATGAGTGGGGTCTCTTGTGTGCTCCATCCTCTTCTTAGTGATGGGCTTGTCCTCATCAATAGGGATGTCTCCCTCTATGTCAACTCCAACTGAATAACAGAGGTAACAAATGAGATGAGGAAAGGCTAACCTTGCCAAGGTAGAGGACTTGTCCGCCACCTTATAAAGCTCTTGAGCTATAACCTCATGAACTTCTATTCCTTCTCCAATCATGATGCTATGAATCATGA
>NC_029775.3:20703571-20704233 GCF_000817695.3 Arachis duranensis
TTTGAGGTCATGCCTTCTCAATTGAACCGGCTTTCCTCTTGAATCTCTCTTCCATTGGGCGCCCTCTTCACATATGATTGTGAGGACTTGGTCCAACCTTTGATCAAAGTTGACCCTTCTAGTGTAAGGGTGCTCATCTCCTTGCATCATGGGCCAATTGAATGCCAACCTTACACTTTCCGGACTAAAATCCAAGTATTTCCCCCGAACCATAGTAAGATAATTCTTTGGATCCGGGTTCACACTTTGATCATGGTTCTTGGTGATCCATGCATTGGCATAGAACTCTTGAACCATTAAGATTCCGACTTGTTGAATGGGGTTGGTAAGAACTTCCCAACCTCTTCTTCGGATCTCATGTCGGATCTCCGGATATTCACCCATTTTGAGTGAAAAAGGGACCTCGGGGATCACCTTCTTCAAGGCCACAACTTCATAGAAGTGGTCTTGATGCACCCTTGAGATGAATCTCTCCATCTCCCATGACTCGGAGGTGGAAGCTTTTGCCTTCCCTTTCCACTTTCTAGAGGTTTCTCCGGCCTTGGATGCCATAAATGGTTATGGAAAAACAAAAAGAAATGCTTTTACCACACCAAACTTAAAAGGTTTGCTCGTCCTCGAGCAAAAGAAGAAAGAAGAGAGTAGAAGAAGAAGAAATGAGG
>NC_029775.3:20707008-20713133 GCF_000817695.3 Arachis duranensis
ATAGTGTTAGTCCATAAATAGAAGGATGTGAGAAGAAGGGAAGTGATTTTCGAAAATTAAGTAAAAAATTTTGAAAACATTTTTGAAAAACATTACTTAATTTTCGAAAATGAAAGTGGAAAAGAAATCAAGTGATTTTTGAAAAAGATTTTGAAATTAGAAATCAAAAAGATTTGATTGAAAACTATTTTGAAAAGGATGTGGTTAAGAAGATATGATTAATTTTAAAAAGATGTGATTGAGAATATATGATTTGAAAAACATTTTAAAAAGATTTGATTTTGAAAATTAAAAACTTGACTAACAAGAAAAGATATGATTCAAACATTAGACCTTTCTCAACAGAAAAGGCAACATACTTGAAATGTTGAATCAAATCATTAATTGGTAGCAAGTGTCTTTGAAAATAGAAAGAAATTGATTTTGAAAAAGATTTGATTGAAAAATTGATTTGAAAAAGATTTTTTGATTGAAAAGATATGACTTGAAAAAGATTTGATTTTGAAAAATTTTGAAAACATGAAAAAAAATTTGCATTGAAAACAGAATCTTCCCTCTTGTGCCATCCTGGCGTTAAACGCCCAGAATGGTGCACATTCTGGCGTTTAACGCCCAAAACTATACCCTTTTGGGCGTTAAACGCCCAACCAGGTACCCTGGCTGGCGTTTAAACGCCAGTCTATCCTTCTTCATTGGGCGTTTTGAACGCCCAGCTTTTTCTGTGCAATTCCTCTGCTGAATGTTCTGAATCTTCAATTCTCTGTATTATTGACTTGAGAAGACACAAATTAAAAATATTTTTGGATTTTTAATAATAAGGATAAATCAAAATGCAACAAGAATCAAATAACAATGCATGCAAGACACCAAACTTAGCAGTTTGTATACTACTGACACTAATGAGAATGCATATGAGACACACAAAAACACTCAAGTCAAGAGAATTCAAAGATCAGAGTAAGAAATCATCAAGAATTATTTGAAGATCCTTAAGACACATGAATGAATGCATGCAATTGACACCAAACTTAAGATGAGACACTAGACTCAAACAAGAAATTTTTGGATTTTATGATTTTTTTGAATTTTTTTGTGTTTTTCGAAAATTAAGTGGAAAAAGAAAATAAAGGTATCAAAATTCTTAATGAGAATTCCAGGAATCAGTGCAATGCTAGTCTAAGACTCCGGTCCAGGAATTAGACATGGCCTCACAGCCAGCCAAGCTTTCAAAGAAAGCTTCGGTCCAAAACACTAGACATGGCCAATGGCCAGCCAAGCCTCAGCAGATCACTGCTCCAAAAGCAAGCACTACAAGAAAATGGAACATTTGTAACAAAAAATTTGTATCAAATTTAAAATTGTTACAAAAAAATAGTATTTTGTAATAATAATATGCGATTGTTACAAAAGAATAATGTTTTGTAACAATATTACAAGTTGTTGCAAAACATGATAATATTTTGTAACAACTTATTTTATTTTGTTACAAATTATATTAGTTTTTGTAACGAGATGGTATTTTGTTACAAAATATTGTAATATTTTGTAACAAAAAAAAACAAGTTGCAAAAATTCAAAATATTTTGTAACAAATTTTATTTTTTGTTTCAAAAACTCCAATTATTTTGTAACAAAAAATTAATTTGTCACAAAATTCAATATTGTTTGTAACAAGTTAATTATTTATCACAAAATATAAATATATTTTATAACATTTTTTTTAAAATGTTAAACACTTTAAGAGTAAAAAAAATTGTGTATATATTTTTTTCAAAATAATTTTATTTTGTAACATCCTGCATTTTTTGAAAATCTAAATATAAATAAATTGTGATTTTATTTCATTAAGTTTAAACTTTATAATTTTAGAAATTATTTTATTAGAAATAATTAAATAGATTCGGAGATAATTTAATTATAAATCAATTAAGATTCTTAAGTAATTTTATTATAATTGAATATTTTGCATAATTTTAGTAATTGAAAAATATAAGACCCAGAACTTTCGAAAAATATTACTATTAGCAGAATTTTCAGAAAATCTTATTATGAGTTAATTTCAATTTATATATTCATTAAAAATTTTATTTTTAGAAATTATTTTAAATATCTTCTTATTTAATCTTATAATTATTGAATAATTTTATATATTTAAATTATACAACTTAATAGTTGTAAAAGAATAAGTATTTCATACGATCTAGTTAAATAATTGAGATTTTGAAATTTAATACTCTAATTTTTATAACAAAAAAACTAATTATATTATTTATAATTTTAAATTAAAATACCTAATTAAATATTAATTAGCAAATTAATAATTAAATAATATTTCTAAAGTAATTTTAATAATTAAATTAGATTTGAAATTAATAAAACATATCCTATTTTCATTAAAATTACTAAAGGCAAATTTTCCTAAATTAAATCCAAACCCTAACTTTAACCAAATTAACCCTGACCCCCTAGATTAACCCTAGCTGCCATTCACTTTTGCTTTCCTAAGGTAACCTCCTACAGCAGAAAGAAACAAAAGAAAGGGAAAGAAAAGAAAGAAAGAAAGAAAGAAATAGTGAGGGTAGAGATGGGAGAACGGGAAAGCTGGGAAGAAGAGGGGGAAGGAAAGGGGACGGCGCCGGCGGGGCTAGGAGCCGCCGTCACCGTCGAGTCACTGAGAGAAAGAGAGAGAGGCCGCGACTGGAAGGAGAGAGAGAAGCCGCCTCGCATCTTGCTGTCGCTGCCGCCGTCGCCCTCATCTCGGATCGCCATCGTCGCCGTCGCGGGGGAAGACCGGAGCTTCTGGTAGCCGCCATCGAAGCAGAGTCGCGAAGAGAAAGAGCCCGCGGGTGAGAAAGCGAGCGTTGCATCAGCCACCCTCATCGACGTTCATGCATCGCCACTGCTGCTCCTGTCCGCAACGCCAGCTTCCACTGCCGTCGCATCTCTCTTCACTGCCGCCAACAAGAACGCACGCGAGGAGCAGACGCGCGGAAGGAGGAAGACGGAGGGAGAAGGCGGCGCTGCTCGCGTTGCTGTGCCCAATTGCCGTCTGCAGAGCCGCCGCTGGGAGTTACCGTCGGAGATGTCGTTGCTCTGTGCTAGCGTTCTTCCTGAGTGCGGTAAGTGTTCCTCGTCCGGAACCCTCGAAAATTAAATTTAGAAAAATAGTGCTCTGTTAAAGCTTATTAAAGATATTCAGATGTTGGTACAGTAGGGCTGAGTTCCAGTGTTTGCACGTCGAAATTAAGGTTGCTGTTGAACCACCGGGGCTTCTGGCCGCTATCGGAGCTGCTGCCGAGTCAGTTCGGGATTGCGGCTGCTCCGTTCTGCTATTACCGTAACCCCTTTCACCCTTGTTCTGTTTTAGTAGCTGTGAGTAATTGATTAATTATGTGAATGTTGAATTGTCACTGAAATTGTGATTGAAATGGTTGAGATTGATATTTGGAATTGTTGATTTAGTGTTTGATTGATTATGTGGATTGTGGATTGTTTGACAAATAATTGTTGTGAATGCTGAATTTGATGGATTGTATTGGTTGATTACTGTTGAGCTGATTAGTAAATATATTGTAATGGTGGTGGAATTGATTGGTGATTGCTTTGAGATTTGATTTTGAGAGGTACTAAAAGGGTTGAATTTTGAAACACTAAACTACTTGTTGAAAATCTGAGTTTTGAAATGAAACGGCAAATAATTTTCTCTCCGGTTCTCTTCCATCACATATCAGCCTTGAAAACATGGAATAGCTAAACTAGTATGGAAACAAACTTAAAAGTAGCATATCCAAGGCTACAAAGCTTAACTACATGGACTTGAAGTTAAATAAATTCAGTGGAGTTATCCCAAACACTATTGGGAATTTAAGAAATCTTCAGCAGCTTGATTTACGATACAATATTTAACCACTCATTCTTCCACTCTTGAATTAATATATCCTTCTTCCTTGTGTGATCTTTACAAATCAGGAAATTCATTCCATGCAAAGCTTCCCAAGTCAATTGAAATATGTCCAATTTGATGCTGATGCTTACAGTATTGATGGTGAAATCCCTTTGAAAATTGGAAACTTAACCAATCTGTACACGCTAAGTGTGTATCGGAATGATTTAAGTGGAACCATTCCAAAACTACAATTAAAGGTTTACAGTCTCTTCAATATTTGAATCAGTTGATGAGCAAAAACCATTTAGCCATCTTACTAGATTACTTTCAGCCATCAGTTTTATTGGTAATGTGTTATGATAAACAAGTTACATTGAGTAGTTGTTTTTTATATTCGGTTCATTAGAAAATACTTAGAATTAAGTACTAAAGTATTGAGCGTTAACAGATATGCTGCTATAGCTTGCTAGGAGAGAAAAGAGTGCTGGAATAAAACCAGATGTTGATCTTGATATCTTCATGAAGGTATGCTCTTCATTAATTATTTTTTTCCCTTCTCTTTTTCAGGAAGTATTTTCTCCTCTGTTTCTCCCGTACGAAAGCTTCTTACACAAACTAATAATCTAATCTATTTTCTTTTGTAGTCAATAGCTTTTGGAGGACAGGAAACAGATCTTGTGGTAGAGTACATCATAAAGGTATTCATTAAGCAAATTGCGAAATAGTTTAATATTTGTTGAGTTGATAAAAATGTAAAAATAGAGATTAATAGGCTCTAGCTACTAGTATCCCGTTTCAATACAACTTACATCATATTGACATTTTTATAAGTCTTCCAAACTCCTAAGTGTTAAGATATTTTCCACAAAGATATTAGGTTTGGACATATGTGGAAACACATTGGTGGGCGATGAAATGCTCAAGAGCATCTCAGAGGGACAAAAGAAGCGACTTATAACAGGTTTATTATAACATTGACATATAATTTGTCTTATATTTTAGTATGTGCTATGCTAACCAATTGATGTGAGATTTGCAGGAGACTTACTGATTAAAAATATGTTGATAATTTTGTTAATTTAAGTTTTATTAATTGTAATTGTTATTGCCAATGATGGCTTCTTGATTTCTCTTTTTTATTCATTTATTTATTTTGTTAATTGTTATTGTCAATGCAGGAGAGTTACTAATTGGAAATATGCTTCTTAGGATTTGTCATTGGGATTAGTTTATAGCCTAACTTGATGTAACATAGTTATAGGTTTGTAGTATTTTTTATTGTTTAGATTTGTAACATGTTTTATTACTTTTCAAGAGAAATTTGTGTATCAATATTTTGAGTTTAATGAAATATCTCATTTTGTAGTAATTAATTTCAGTATATTTATATTATGCATGCAATTTGTATTAAAAAAAATTGTTACAAAATAATTATTTTGCTTTTGTAACTAAAGAAAAAAACATGTTACAAAATAAAGTTACATTTTGTAACAAAATTTTATGATAGGAAAAAATAGATTGTCACAAAAAATACCTTGAAGATCAAATTTTGTTACCACTTTTGTAACAGCTTCTGGTTTTTTGTATCAGAAAAAATTGTTACAAAACATCATACTGAATTGTAACAGTTCCATTTTTCGTTACAAAAACTTTTTGTAACAAGACTTACTGCAACGGCCCCTTTTTTTGTTACAAAAAACTTTTGTTTCAAAATTTTGACGTTTTGTAACAATTTTTTTTGTTACAAATACGCTTTTTTCTTGTAGTGAAGATTGATTAGAAATCAACAAGCTCTTGTGATGATAAGTTGAAACCTCGGTCCAATGGAATTAGACATGGCTTCTCAGCCAGCCAGACTTCAACAAATCATCATGAAACTCTAGAATTCATCTTCAAGAATTTCGAAAAAAATAAATACCTAATCTAAGCAACAAGATGAACCGTCAGTTGTCCAAACTCAACAATCCCCGGCAACGGCGCCAAAAACTTGGTGCGCGAAATTGTGAACAATACTTTTCACAACTCTCATAATCCCCGGTCATGAACCCCAAAAACTTGGTGTTCAATACCATGGCATTACACAACTTCGCACAACTAACCAGCAAGTGCACTGGTTCGTCCAAGTAATAAACCTTACGCGAGTAAGGGTCGATCCCACGGAGATTGTTAGTATGAAGCAAGCTATGGTCATCTTGTAAATCTTAGTCAGGCAAACTCAAATGGATATGGTGATGAACGC
>NC_029775.3:20713526-20719908 GCF_000817695.3 Arachis duranensis
GTTGAAAATACATAAGAACAAGGTCTAGGCATGGCCGAATGGCCAGCCTCCTAATGATCTAAGAACTAGATGTCCAAAGATGATCAAAGGATCTAAAATAATCCAAAGATCCAAAGATGAAAATACAATAGTAAAAGGTCCTACTTATAGAGAACTAGTAGCCTAGGGTGTACAGAGATGAGTAAATGACATAAAAATCCACTTCCGGGCCCACTTGGTGTGTGCTTGGGCTGAGCAATGAAGCATTTTTCGTGCAGAGACTCTTCTTGGAGTTAAACGCCAGCTTTTATGCCAGTTTGGGCGTTTAACTCCCATTTTGGTGCCAGTTCCAGCGTTTAACGCTGGGATTTCTGAGGGTGACTTTGAATGCCGGTTTGGGCCATCAAATCTTGGGCAAAGTATGGACTATCATATATTGCTGGAAAGCCCAGGATGTCTACTTTCCAACGCCGTTGAGAGCGCGCCAATTGGGCTTCTGTAGCTCCAGAAAATCCACTTCGAGTGCAGGGAGGTCAGAATCCAACAGCATCTGCAGTCCTTTTTAGTCTCTGAATCAGATTTTTGCTCAGGTCCCTCAATTTCAGCCAGAAAATACCTGAAATCACAGAAAAACACTCAAACTCATAGTAAAGTCCAGAAAAGTGAATTTTAACTAAAAACTAATAAAAATATACTAAAAACTAACTAGATCATACTAAAAACATACTAAAAATAATGCCAAAAAGCGTACAAATTATCCGCTCATCAAGTCACAAAAACAACTGCAAAAATCAAAGCAAATTCAAAAACAGCATTAAAAATAGCACACCCTAGAGGATAAGCTTACTGGCGTTTAAACGCCAGTAAGAGTAGCAGAATGGGCGTTAAACGCCAAGTCTGGCACCATTCTGGCGTTTAACGCCAGAAATGGGCACCAGACTGGCGTTTAACGCCAGAACAGAGCACCAAGCTGGCATTAAACGCCAGAAACAAGCAACGGGTTGGCGTTAAATGCTAGGAAAATTATAAAAGCTGGCGTTAAACACCAGAAACAAGCAGCAATCTGGCGTTTAACGTCAGGATTGCACTCTAAGGGTGTTTTGCATGCCTAAATGGAGCAAGGATGAGAAGTCCTTGACCCCTCAGGATCTGTGGACGCCACAAGATCCCCACCAACCTCAACTCATTCTCTCTTCACCAATTACCTCTATATCTCTTCCCCAAAAACCCCACATACCTCCAAAATTTAAACACTTTTCCCTCCCAAACCCAACCCCAAATACACGAACCTACCTCTTCCCCCCACTCCTATATAAACCCTCCACACTCCTTCATTTTTACACATTACCAACACTACTTCTACCCCTTGGCCGAACCACATACCTCCCTCCTTCTCCTCTATTTTCGTCTTCTTCCCTTTCTTTCTTTCTTCTTTTGTTCAAGGACAAGCAAACTTTTTAAGTTTGGTGTGGTAAAAGCATTGCTTTTTATTTTTTCATAACCATTTATGGCACCTAAGGCCGGAGAAACCTCTAGAAAGAGGAAAAGAAAGACAATTGCTTCCAACTCTGAGTCATGAGAGATGGAGAGATTCATCTCAAAAGCCCATCACTAAAAAGAGGATGGAGCAAACAAGAGAGCTCACTCATGGACCTCAACAAGAGCATGAGGAATTCCTTCATCAAGAAATCTCTGAGATGCCTCAAGGGATATATTTTCCTCCACACAACTGTTGGGAGCGACTAAGGATGGAGCACCAAAAGCACTCCATTATCCTCCATAAAATTAGAGAGGATCAAATAGCCATAAGTGAAGAGCAACAAAGGCAAGGAAGAGACATTGAAGAGCTCAAGCACTCCATAAGATCTTCAAGAGGAAGAACTAGCCGCCATCACTAAGGTGGACCCGTTCTTTAATCTCCTTGTTCTTATTTTTTTTGTTTTCGGCTTTGAGCTTTATGTTTTACTATGTTTTGTGTCTTCATTACATGATCATTAGTATCTAGTGTCTATGCCTTAAAGCTATGACTAATTCCATGAATCCTTCACCTCTCTTAAATGAAAAATGTGCCTAATTACAAAAGAACAAGAAGTACTTGGATTTCAAATTTTATCTTGAAATTAGTTTAATTATTTTGATGTGGTGGCAATACTTTTTGTTTTCTGAATGAATGCTTGAACAGTGCATATTTTTGATAGTGAAGTTTATGAATGTTAAAATTGTTGGCTCATGAAAGAATGATGAACAAAGAGAAATGTTATTGATAATCTGAAAAAAATCATGAAATTGATTCTTAAAGCAAGAAAAAGCAGTGAAAAAAAAAAGAAAAAATGGCGAAAAAAAGAGGAAGAAAGAAAAAGAAAAAGCAAGTAGAAAAAGCCAATAGCCCTTTAAACCAAAAGGCAAGGGTAAAAAGGTTCCAAGGCTTTGAGCATTAGTGGATAGGAGGGCCTAAGGAAACAAAATCCAAACCTAAGCGGCTAAATCAAGCTGTCCCTAACCATGTGCTTGTGGCTTGAAGATCTAAGTGAAAAGCTTGAGACTGAGTGGTTAAAGTCGTGATCCAAAATCAAAACGAGTGTGCTTAAGAACTTTGGACACCTGTAATTGGGGACTTTAGGAAAGCTGAGTCACAATCTGAAAAGGTTCACCAAGTTATGTGTCTGTGGCATTTATGTATCCGATGGTAATACTAGAAAACAAAGTGCTTAGGGTCACGGCCAAGACTCATAAAGTAGCTGTGTTCAAGAATCAACATACTAAACTAGGAGAATCAATAACACTATCTAAACTTCTGAGTTCCTATAGATGCCAATCATTCTGAATTTCAAAGGGTAAAGTGAGATGCCAAAACTGTTTAGAAGCAAAAAGCTACTAGCCCCGCTCATCTAATTGGGACTAAGTTTCATTGATATTGTGAGATTCATTGTATGTTCTCTTCTTTTTATCCTATTTGATTTTTAGTTGCTTGGGGACAAGCAACAATTTAAGTTTGGTGTTGTGATGAGAGGATAATTTATACGCTTTTTGGCATTGTTTTTAGGTAGTTTTTAGTAGGATCTAGCTACTTTTTAGTATGTTATTATTAGTTTTTAAGAAAAATTCACATTTCTGGACTTTACTATGAGTTTGTATGGTTTTCTGTGATTTCAGGTATTTTTTGGCTGAAATTGAGGGACCTCAGCAAAAAACAGATTCAGATGCTGAAAAAGGACTGCTGATGCTATTGGATTTTGACCTCCCTGCACTTGAAATGGATTTTTTTGAGCTCCAAAAACCGAAATGGCACGCTCTCAATTGCATTAGAAAGTACACATCCAGGGCTTTCCAGCAATATATAATAGTGCATACTTTGCTCGAGTTTTGATGAGGCAAACTGGCGTTTAAACGCCAACTTCCTGCCCTATTCTGGCGTTAAACGCCAGAAACAAGTTACAAGCTAGAGTTAAACGCCAAAAATAGGCTGCAAACTGGCGTTTATCTCCAAGAAAGTCTCTACACATGAAAGCTTCAATGCTCAGCCCAAGCACACATCAAGTGGGCCCGGAAGTGGATTTCTGCATCATTACTTATTTCTGTAACCCTAGTAACTAGTTTAGTATAAATAGAACTTTTTACTATTGTACTGGGGGATCTTTGATCAGTTTTATGCTATCTTAGACACTGGGGGCTGGCCTCACAGCCATGCCTGGACCATCATCACTTATGTATTTTCAACGGTGGAGTTTCTACACACCATAGATTAAGGTGTGGAGCTCTGCTGTTCGTCGAGTATTAATACAAAGTACTATTGTTCTTCTATTCAATTCAAGCGTATTCTTATTCTAAGATGTTCACTCGCACTTCAACCTGATGAATGAGATGAACCGTGACACTTATCACCATTTTCACTTATGAACGCATGTGTGACAAACACTTCTGTTCTACCTGCGAAAGCTAGAGTATGCATCTCTTGGATTCCTGATCCATGCGTTCGATTGCCTCTCTTGACAACAGAGATTTCAATTCCTTGAGATCAGAGTCTTTGTGGTATAAGCTAGAATCAATTGGCAGCATTCTTGAGATTCAAAAAGTCTAAACCTTGTCTGTGGTATTCCGAGTAGGATCTGGGATGGGACGACTGTGACGAGCTTCAAACTCATGACTATTGGGCGTAGTGACAGATGCAAAAGGATCAATGGATCCTATTCCAACATGAGTGAGAACTGACAGATGATTAGCCCTACGTAACCCGTAGCTGGACCATTTTTACTGAGAGAATGGACGGTAGCCATTGACAACGGTGATCCCCAACATACAGCTTGCCATGGAAAGGAGTATGAATGATTGAATGAAGACAGTAGGAAAGCAGAGATTCAGAAGGAATAATGCATCTCCATACGCTTATATGAAATTCCCACCAATGAATTACATAAGTATCTTTATCTTTATTTTATGTTTATTTATCTATTAATTATCAAAACTCTATAACCATTTGAATCTGCCTGACTGAGATTTACAAGATGACCATAGCTTACTTCAAGCCGACAATCTCCGTGGGGTCGACCCTTACTCACGTAAGGTTTATTACTTGGACGACCCAGTGCACTTGCTGGTTAGTTGTGTGAAGTTGTGAAAAAGAGTTGAGATTACAATTGTGCGTACCAAGTTGTTGGCGTCATTGAGATCACAATTTCGTGCACCACAGTGCCAGTGATGTAAGATATAAGACCCCGGGACGCCAAAGGTAATCCTAAACTTCATATCCATCACAAGATTCAATCTTAAGGCATAACTAAAATAGTAAAGCGTAACTTAAGTCATAATACAATAAAAGGGTAATCTATCTTAGAGGATTTCTAACTAACAAATCTCTGCTATCCCACAGCCTTCACCAACCTATCCTCCACGCGATCCCATCGCCACCACCTTCTGAACCTCCTCAATTCCAGTAGAAAACACAATTAATTTCAATGCAAGTAAAACACAAGTATTGGCATGTAAGGCAAGTAATTCAAGTAGCAATTAGACATGTTATACAAATAGGAAAACAATTACAAGTCGGCAAAGCATACAAACAGATAGAAGATGCACACGATGAATGCCTGTCCTATTGGCTGTGATATCACATTGTCGATTCAACTGCCAACCTGCCACACCTCCATGGAGATCGCCCTTCGGAATCATCATTGGAAACCCCCGAGATATGGTGCTCGGATCCGCGTCCACAATTTTGTGCCTGCACACTCTATTGATCCGAAGGGATGCGAGCGGGACACTCTTGCCTCAGACCTCACATCTCAACGTAAGCGGGATTAACCACCGTCCTTATGCCGTTGCCGCTACCTCGCAGGTGGGATTAACCACCGTCCCTGCCGGGCACATAGCGTCTCATAATCTCAATATAAAACAATAGTTCTGTGGTTTTTTAGAAAACATTTTCAATACATTAATGAATCATCATTGCACATTCGAGTCCTCGACTCATCTCAACCACTGTCAATCAACATGTTCATTTCGAGTCCTCGACTCATCTCAACTACAGTTAATTCACATTTCAGTTCCAAACTCAACAGTTCATCAGTTCTCATTTCATATACCTATCTATCTTCACACGCCATCAAACACATCCTCAGTACACCCGAAACCTAAGCCTTCGTTTTCTAATTTTTCATAATAATATCAACTAAATCCCTTAGGTTCTTTCCCATGTTCTCATAACCAAAATTAAGCCTAAGAGTCTTAAAATATTGTCACAAAGGCTTACAATCTTGTTGGGAAGGTGAAATAGTTGAAAACAAAGTTTAAGTTTGAGAAACAAGGCGTGTGGATACGCAGGGGTGTGCGTGCGCACGCCCAGGTGAAGCTTTAAAAAGTGTGCATACGCATAGAGGTGTGCGTACGCACAGGTATAAAAGTTCACAAGTCTGTTCGCTCGCACAAGCTGTGTTAGCGCCCTCAACAGACAGCCCTTCCCTACGCGTGTGTGTGTGCATAGGGCTGTGCATACGCATAGAATGTAAATCCTCATTGGGTATGTGCGCACATAAGCTGTGCTAGCACTGCAAACAGGAAGCCTTCCCCTGCGTGTGCGTACTGATGAGCGGATATTTTATACGCTTTTTGGGGGTAATTTCATGTAGATTTTAGCATGTTTCAGTTAAATTTTAGTAGAATATTATTAGTTTTTAGGCAAAAATCATATTTCTGGACTTTACTATGAGTTTGTGTGTTTTTCTGTGATTTCAGGTATTTTCTGGCTGAAATTGAGGGAGCTGAGCAAAAATCTGACTTAGGCTGAAAAAGGACTGCTGATGCTATTGGATCCTAACCTCCCTGCACTCGAAATGGATTTTCTGGAGCTACAGGAGTCCAATTGGCGCGCTCTCAACGGCGTTGGAAAGTAGACATCCAGGGCTTTCCA
>NC_029775.3:20720701-20721354 GCF_000817695.3 Arachis duranensis
AATAATCTCTGTGGATTCGACCCTTACTCACGTAAGGTATTACTTGGACGACCCAGTACACTTGCTGGTTAGTTGAACGAAATTGATTTTGGACCAGGCTCTATTATCATATTCTATAAAGAGATACAATTTCGTCCACCAAGTTTTTGGCGCCGTTGCCGGGGATTATTGAGTTTGGACAATTGACGGCTTAGTTTATTTCTTAGATTAGGAATAATTTATTTTTATTTTTATTCTTATTTTTATAGAGTCATTAATTCTTGATAGGATAGTTTCTTTTCAAAAATTTCTTTTCAAAATTTATTATTTTTCTTTTAATTAATTGCTAATTTTCATGAGTTTAGTGTCTTGTTCTAAGTTTGGTGTCAATTGCATATCTCATATTTTTCTCTAAAATTTTCGACTTGTGTTCTTTGTTCTTCATTGATCTTCAAGTTGTTTTTGTTTATTTTTCTTGTTTGATCTTGAGTTTTCCTTGCTTTGTGTCTTTTCTTGTTTCACTTGTGTTCCTTTTAAAGCACTAATTGGAACATCTGCACCAAGTGTCATATTTATTCCCAATTGGCTAAAGCATTGGTTTATATTCTTGATGAGTGAGCACCAATACTTTTGAAAATCTTTTTCAAAAATAATTTTTCTTGATTTAATCTTGT
>NC_029775.3:20721359-20721556 GCF_000817695.3 Arachis duranensis
TTCTTGTGAATATTCAAAGTGTTCTTGAGTTTTTCTTGTGTCTTGATCTTAAAATTTTTAAGTTTGGTGTTCCTTGGTGTTCTCCCTCCAAAATTTTCGAAAATAAGGAACATTAAATCTAAAAATTTTAAGTCTTGTGCCTTTCGTTTGTTTTTCTCTTTCATCATAAAATTCAAAATTCAAAAAAAAAAATATTA
>NC_029775.3:20722264-20722707 GCF_000817695.3 Arachis duranensis
ATGAAAGAAGAAGCTAAAACAGTAACTGCAGAACTCAGTCCAGTGGATCAGGCTAATGAATTTAATCAGCAATTAGACTTTCTAACTCAGCAGCTAGCCGAATTCAAGGAAATATTACAGGAAACAAGAATAGCTAACAGAAACATGGAAGTGCAATTAAAACAGACAGAAAAGCAACTATCAAAACAAATAGCAGATGAATGCCAAGCAGTTCAATTAAGAAGTGGGAGAACATTAAATACCTCACTTCAAAGCAGCAAGAAGACAGGAAATGAACAAATAGCTACTCAAAATCCCTCTGAGGACAAGCAGAGCCCAGAAAGGGATAAAGCTGGCGTTGAACGCCCAAACCATGTTCATTCCTGGCGTTCAACGCCAGAAACAAGCATGGATCTGGCGTTGAACGCCCAAAAGGAACATGGTTCTGGCGTTCAAACGCCAGA
>NC_029775.3:20728201-20728953 GCF_000817695.3 Arachis duranensis
AAGATCATTCATACCAATTCTGACAGGATCAGGGAGATATTCAAGATTCCTCAACTGAAAGATGACCCAGACTCCTTTAATAGGAGAATGATGAGGGTCAATAAAGGGCTGGACAAGGTTCTGGGGGACATATGCATCCCTGGAGCCAAGTGGACTACCAGCACGACTGGCATCCCAGTTCAACTCAAAAGGGAAGGTCTGAAACCAGTAGCCAGAGGTTGGCTGGATTTTGTAGGGCGTTCCATATTGCCCACCAGCAACTGTTCTGAAGTCACTATTAAAAGAGCTGTCATGATTCACTGCATCATGTTGGGAAAAGAAGTAGAAGTCCATCAGCTGATCTCCTGTGAGCTATATAAGATAGCAAACAGGAATTCTAAGGACGCTAAATTGGCTTATCCAAGCCTGGTTTCTATGCTTTGCAAAGATGCTGGAGTAAAGATGGGGATAACTGAATATATCCTAATTGAAAAGCCCATTACTGGAATATCAATGGTCAGACAACAGCAACAAGATGATTCAACCAAGAGGAGAGCACAAGAAGCCCTCCCAGAACTACCCCAATTCGAATATTGGGAACATCTTGAGGCTTCTATTTCCAGATTACAAGAAGCTATGGACCAAATAAAGGAAGAACAGAATAATCAAAGTAGCATGCTTTGCAAACTGCTCAAGGAACAGGAAGAGCAAGGGCGTGATCTAAGGGAGCTGAAGCGCAAAAAAATTAATCCTTGAACCACACCCCAAAGAAT
>NC_029775.3:20729190-20729575 GCF_000817695.3 Arachis duranensis
TCTGAATGAATGCTTGAACAGTGCATAATATGTACTTTGAATTTGATGAATATTGGCTCCTGAAAGGATGAGGAACACGAAAAATATTGTTGATGATCTGAAAGATCATGAAATTGATTCTTGAAGCAAGAAAAAGCAGTCAAAAAAAAAAAAAACACAATATTCACAAGCCATGAGCACTAGGCAAGAGTAAAAAGGATCCAAGGCTTTGAGCATTAATGGATAGGAGGGCCCAAGGAAATTAAAATCCAGGCCTAAGCGGCTAAATCAAGCTGTCCCTAACCATGTGCTTGTGTCATGAAGGTCCAAGTGAAAAGCTTGAGACTGATTGGTTAAAGTCGTGATCCAAAGCAAAAGAGTGTGCTTAAGAGTTCTGGACACCACT
>NC_029775.3:20730519-20743801 GCF_000817695.3 Arachis duranensis
GTGCCTGACAACCACCTCCGTTCTACATTAGACTGAATGAATGTCTCTTAGATTCCCCAACAGAATCTTCGTGGTATAGGCCGGATTGATGGCGGCATTCATGAGAGTCCGGAAAGTCTAAACCTTGTCTGTGGTATTCCGAGTAGGATTCCGGGATTGAATGACTGTGACGTGCTTCAAACTCCTGAGGGCTGGGCGTTAGTGACAGACGCAAAAGAATCAATGGATTCTATTCCAACCTGATTGAGAACCGACAGATGATTAGTCGTGCTGTGACAGAGCATAGGAACGTTTTCACTGAGAGGATGGGAAGTAGCCATTGACAACGGTGACACCCTACATAGAGCTTGCCATGGAAGGAACCTGCGTGTGAGAAGAGGATTTCAAGGAAGAGTTGAAGTCAGAGGACAAAGCATCTCCAAAACTCCAACATATTCCCCAGTACTGCAAATCAAAGTAACATTGTTCCCTCTTTTATTTTTATAATCAAATCCAGTAATTTCACTTTTAATCCAAATAATCCTATTGACATCCTGACTAAGATTAATAAAATAAATATTGATTGCTTCAAACCAATAATCTCTGTGGATTCGACCCTTACTCACGTAAGGTATTACTTGGACGACCCAGTACACTTGCTGGTTAGTTGAACGAAATTGATTTTGGACCAGGCTCTATTATCATATTCTATAAAGAGATACAATTTCGTCCACCAATTTACTATCCTTTTGTGTCTGTCACCACGCCCTACAGTCGCGAGTTTGAAGCTCGTCACAGTCATCCCATCCCAGATCCTACTCAGAATACCACAGACAAAGTTTAGACTTTTCGGATCTCAAGAATGCTGCCAATGGATTCTAGCTTAAGGAATTGAAGACTCTGATCTCAAGGAATTGAAGGCTCTATTGTTAGGGGAGGCAATTAAATGCATGGACCAGGAATCCAAGAGATACACACTCTAGCTTTCGCAAGTAGAACGGAAGTGTTTGTCAGGCACGCGTTCATAAGTGAGAATGGTGATGAGTGTCACGGATCATCACATTCATCAGGTTGAAGTGCAAATGAATATCTTAGAATAAGAATAAGCTTGAATTGAATAGAAGAACAATAGTAATTGCATTAATACTCGAGAAATAGCAGAGCTCTACACCTTAATCTATGGTGTGTAGAAACTCCACCGTTGAAAATACATAAGTGGTCTGGAGGTCCAGGCATGGCCGAATGGCCAGCCTCCCCAAGTATGAAAATATGATATCCATAATGTCTCTATGATCCGAAGATGAAAATACAATAGTAAAAGGTCCTATTTATAATGAAACTAGCTACTAGGGTTTACAGAAATAGGTAAATGATGCAGAAATCCACTTCCGGGCCCACTTGGTGTGTGCTTGGGATGAGCATTGAGTTTTACATGTGTAGAGACTTCTCCTGGAGTTAAACCCCAGCTTTTATGCCAGTTTGGGCGTTTAACTCCAACTTTTATGTCAGTTCTGGCGTTTTGACGTCAGAAAAGGGTAGAGAGCTGGCGTTTTGACGCCATTTTACGTCGTCAAAACTCGCGCAAAGTATGGACTATTATATATTGCTGGAAATCCCTGGATGTCTACTTTCCAACGCAATTGAGAGCATGCCATTTGGAATTCAATAGCTCCAGAAAATCCACTTCGAATGCAGGGAGGTCAGAAATCCAACAACATCAGCAGTCATTTGTCAGCCTCTGAATAAGATTTTTGCTCAGTTCCCTCAATTTCAGCTAGAAAATACCTGAAATCATTACCTGAAATCATAGAAAAACACACAAACTCATAGTAAAGCCCAGAAAAGTGAATTTTAAATAAAAACTAATAAAAACATACTAAAAACTAACTATAATGTACTAAAAATATACTAAAAACAATGCCAAAAAGCGTATAAATTATCCGCTCATCACAACACCAAACTTAGATTGTTGCTTGTCCCCAAGCAACTGAAAAAAAATAGGATAAAAAGAAGAGAATATACAATGAATCCCAAAGTATCAATGAAACTTAGTCCTAATTAGATGAGCGGGGCTTGTAGCTTTTTGCTTCTGAATAGTTTTGGCATCTCACTTTTTCCTTTGAAATTCAGAATGATTGGCATCTACAAGAACTTAGAATTTTAGATAGTGTTGTTGATTCTCCTAGTTCAGTACGTTGATTCTTGAACACAGCTACTTTATGAGTCTTGGCCGTGGCCCTAAGCACTTTGTTTTCCAATATTACCACCGGATACATAAATGCCACAGACACATAACTGGGTAAACCTTTTCAGATTGTGACTCAGCTTTGCTAAAGTCCCCAGTTAGAGGTGTCCAGAGTTCTTAAGCACACTCTTTTTCTTTGGATCACGACTTTAACCACTCAGTCTCAAGTTTTTCACTTGGACCTGCATGCCACAAGCACATGGTTAGGGACAGCTTGATTTAGCTGCTTAGGCCTGGATTTTATTTCCTTGGACCCTCCTATCCATTAATGCTCAAAGCCTCGGATCCTTTTTATCCTTGCCTTTTGGTTTTAAGGGCTCTTGGCTTTTTTTGCTTGCTTTTTTTTCCTTTTCTTTTCTCCCCCCTTTTTTTTTGCCATATATTTTTTTCTTTTTTTCACTGCTTTTCCTTGCTTCAAGAATCAATTTCATGATTTTTTTCAAATTATCAATAACATTTCTCTTTGTTCATCATTCTTTCAAGAGCCAACAACTTTAACATTCATAAACAACAAGATAAAAAAATATGCACTGTTCAAGCATTCATTCAGAAAACAAAAAGTATTGCCACCACATCAAAACAATTAAACTAGTTTCAAGATAAAATTTGAAATCCAAGTACTTCTTGTTCTTTTGTAATTAAGCACATTTTTCATTTAAGAGAGGTGAATGATTCATAGAATTATTCATAGCTTTAAGGCATAGACACTAGACACTAATGATCATGTAGTGAAGACACAAACATAGATAGTACATACAGCATAAAAATCAAAAATAGAAAAATAAATAGACAAGGAGATTAAGGAATTAGTCCACCTTAGTGAGGGTGGCGTCTTCCTCCTCTTGAAGGTCCAATGGTGCTCTTGTGCTCCTCTATGGCTCTTCCTTGCCTTTGTTGCTTCATCCCTAGTGATTTTGGTGCTCCTATCCTTAGTTGCTCCCAATAGTTGTGTGGAGGAAAATGTATCTCCTGAGGTATCTCAAGGATTTCTTGATGAGGGAATTCCTCATGCTCTTGTTGAGGTCCCTGAGTGGGCTCTCGTGATGTGCAGTCAAGTGCTCTACTACTGAGCTATGGACCCTTGAGATGAATCTCTCCATCTCCCATGACTTGGAGGTGGAAGCTTTTGTCTTCCCTTTCCTCTTTCTAGAGGTTTCTCTGGCCTTAGAATGTATTTCGGCCAAGGGGAGGGGAAGATGTGTATGATGTGTAAAAATGAAGGAGTGAAGAAGGGTATTTAGGGAAGAGATATGGAGGTGATTGGTGAATGGTATTTGGGGATGAATGTTGTAGAAAGGTGTGAAGAGGAGAGAGAGTGAGTTGAGAATGGTGGGATCCTGTGGGGTCCACAGATCCTGAAGGGCCAAGGAATTCTTTAT
This sequence comes from Arachis duranensis, assembly GCF_000817695.3. Taxonomy (NCBI): domain Eukaryota; kingdom Viridiplantae; phylum Streptophyta; class Magnoliopsida; order Fabales; family Fabaceae; genus Arachis; species Arachis duranensis. Next base: position 20,734,123 of record NC_029775.3, read on the forward strand.
CCCTGCTCCAATTGGGCGTTCACAACGCCTTAGAGTGCAATTCTGGCATTTAAACGCCAGTTTGCTGCCCTGTTCTGGCATTTAAACGCCAGTCTGGTGCCTTGTTCTAGCATTTAAACACCCAGAAAGGTGCCAGATTGGGCGTTTAAACGCCCATTTTGCTACCCTTATTGGCATTTAAACGCCAGTAAGTCCCTTCTCCAGGGTGTGCTATTTTCAATGCTGTTTTTGAAATTTTTTTCTTTATTTTTCTCTTTGTGACTTCACATGATCATCAACCTAAAAGAAAACAAAATAGTATAGATAAAATTAAAATAAAATTGGGTTGCCTCCCAATAAGCGCTTCTTTAATGTCAATAGCTTGACAGTGAGCTCTCATGGAGCCTCACAGATGATCAGAGTATGGTTGAGATCTCTCAACACCAAATTTAGGGTTTAGCTGTGGCCTCCCCATACCAAACTTAGAGTTTGAATGTGGGGGTTCTGTTTGACTCTATATTGGGAGAAGCTCTTCATTCTTACTCTCCATGGTAACAGATGGAGAACCTTAAGTCTTTACTACAAGGCATTCTTCATTCACATGAAGGATCAACTCTCCTCTGTCAACATCAATCATAGCTCTTGCTGTGGCTAGGAAGGGTCTTCCAAGGATGATGGATTCATCCTCATCCCTCCTAGTGTCTAGGATTATGAAATCAGCAGGGAAGTAAAGGCCTTCAACCTTCATTAGCACGTCCTCTACTAGTCCATAAGCCTTTTTCATAGATTTATCTGCCATCTCCAATGAGAATTTGGCAGCCTGTACCTCATAGATTCCTAGTCTCTCTATTACAGAGAGTGGCATCATGTTTATCCCTGACCCCAAGTCACACAGAGCTTTTTCAAAGGTCATGGTGCCTATGGTACATGGTATTAAGAATTTACTAGGATCCTGTTTCTTTTGAGGTAAATTTTACTAAACCAATGTATTCAGTTCATTGGTGAGCAAGGGGGCTCTTCCTCCCAAGTCTCATTACTAAATAGCTTAGCATTCAGCTTCATGATTGCTCCTAAATATTGGGCAACTTGCCCTTCAACAATGTCTTCATCCTCTTCAGAAGATGAATAGTCATCAGAGCTCATGAATGGTAAAAGGAGATCCATGGGAATCTCTGTGGTCTCTGTATGAGCCTCAGATTTCTTTGGTTCCTTATTAGGGTATTCCGTACTGACCATTGGACGTCCCTTGAGGTCTTCCTCATTGGGATTCGCATCCTCCTCATCCTCTAAGGTTTCGGCCATGTTGATTATATCAATAGCCTTGCACTCTCCTTTGGGATTCTCTTCTGTATTGCTTGGGAGAGTGTTAGGAGGAGTTTCAGTAACCCTTTTACTCAGCTGGCCCACTTGTGCCTCCAAATTTCTATTAGAAGATCTTGTTTCAGTCATGAAACTAAGAGTGGCCTTAGATAGATCAGAGACTATGTTTGCTAAGCCAGAAGGATTCTGCTCAGAATGCTCTGTCTGTTGCTGAGATGATGATGGGAAAGGTTTGCTATTGCTAAACCTGTTTTTTCCATCATTGTTATTATTGAAGCCTTGCTTCTGTTGATCCTTCCATAAAAAATTTGGATGATTTTTCCATGAAGGATTATAGGTGTTTCCAAAGGCTTCACCTATGTAATTCACCTCTGCCATTGCAGGGTTCTCAGGATCATAAGCTTCTTCTTCAGAAGATGCTTCTTTAGTACTGTTGGATGCATTTTGCAATCCATTCAGACTCTGAGAGATCATATTGACTTGTTGGGTCAATATTTTGTTCTGAGCCAGTATGGCATTTAGAGCATCAATTTCAAGAACTCATCTCTTTTGAGGCATCCCATTACTCATAGGATTCCTTTCGGAAGTATACATGAACTGGTTATTTGCAATCATTTCAATAAGTTCCTGAGCTTCTACAGGCGTTTTCTTTAGGTGAATGGATCCACCTGCAGAGTGGTCCAGTGAAATCTTAGAAAATTCAGACAGACCATCATAGAATATATCTAATGTGGTCCATTCTGAAAGCATGTCAGAAAGACACTTTTTGGTTAGTTGCTTGTATCTTTCACAAGCTTCATAGAGGGACTCACCTTCTTTCTGTTTGAAGGTTTGAACATCCATTCTAAGCTTACTCAACTTTTGAGGAGGAAAGAACTTGGCTAAGAAAGCCGTGACCAGCTTATCCCAAGAGTCCAGGCTATCTCAAGGTTGTGAGTCCAACCATGTTCTAGCTCAGTCTCTTACAGCAAAAGGGAAAATCGTAAGCTTGTAGACTTCAGGATCAACTCCATTGGTCTTAATAGTATCACAGATCTCCAAGAACTCAGTTAAGAACTGATAAGGGTCTTCTGATGGAAGTCTATGAAACTTGCAGTTCTGTTACAGTAGAGAAACTAATTGAGGCTTTAGCTCAAAATTGTTTGCTCTTATGGCAGGGATTGAGATGCTTCTTCCATAGAAATTGGAAGTTGGTGTAGTAAAATTACCAAGCATCTTTCTTGCATTATTGTTTGGTTCAGCCATAATTGTTTCTTTTGCTGCTTCCTTTTCGAAAATTTCAGTGAGGTCCTCTTCAGAGTTTTGTGCTTTAGCTGTTCTTAGCTTCCTCTTCAGAATCCTTTCAGGTTCAGGATCAACTTCAACAAGTATGCCTTTATCTTTGTTCCAGCTCATATGAAAGAAAAGAAAACAAAGAAAATATGGAATCCTCTATGTCATAGTATAGAGATTCCTTGAGCTGTCAGAGGAAAATAAGAATGGAAGAAGGAGGTAAGAGTTCGAACACACAAAGAGAGATGGAGTTTGAATTGACAATGGGGGAGGAATGTTAGTGCTTAACTAGAAAAAGATAAGAGATGGGGAAGAATTTTCGAAAATAAAAAGAATAAAATTTAAAATAAATTTTTGAAAAAATGGTTGTGGTCTTGAAAAAGATAAGAAATAGTAAAACAAATAAAAGGTCAATTAGTTAGTTGAAAAAAGATTTGAAAATCAATTTTGAAAAGATAAGAAGTTTAGAAAAGATTTTTGAAATCAAAATTTTTAAAAAAAGATATGATTTGAAAAAGATATGATTAAAAAGATATGATTGAAATTTATTTTGAAAAAGATTCGAAAATAAAATTTTAAAAAGATTTGATTTTTTTTTGAAAAGATATGTTTTAAAAGATATGATTTTGAAAAAGATATAATTGAAAATATTTTATTTGAAAAAGATTTGATTTGAAAACAAAATTTCTCTCCTTGTATCATCCTGGCGTTAAACGCCCTGGAGCTGCATGTTTTGGGCGTTTAACGCCCAATTGCTGCATGGTTTGGGTGTTTAAACGCCCAGCCAGGTACCCTGGCTGGCGTTTAAACGCCAGTTTTCCTTCCTTACTGGGCGTTTAAACGCCCAACCAGGTACCCTGGCTGGCGTTTAAATGTCAGTTTTCCTTCTTCACTGGGCGTTTTGAACGCCCAGCTTTTTCTCTGTAAATCCTCTGCTTTATGTTCTTGGATCTTCATTTTGCTATATCCTTTATTCAAGAAGATATATTTTCAATTTTGAAAAACAACAAAATGAGTCAAAACATATAATTCTTGGATCAAAACACAAGATATATGCAAGAACATTATGAATGTCAAGTTGAACACCAAGAACAATCTCGAAGATCAAGATGAACATCAAGAACTCAATTTTCTTAATGAAAAAAACATGGAGGACACCAAACTTAGAACTTTCTCATGTTTAGGTCATATAAATGCAAGAATGCATATGTAGAATATCATGCAGTGCAAATCAATAAATCATGAAGATCAAACAAAGCAATTCATCAAGAACAGCTTGAAGATCATCAAGAACACAATGCATGTGTTTCAAAAATTGCAAGACAATTAAAATCATGCAATTAACACCAAACTTAAAATTTGGCACTAGATTCATACAAGAATCATGAAATATTTTTGGGTTTTTATGATTTTATGAAATTTTTTTGGTTTTTCGAAAATATTTTTTTTAGAAAAATAAAAAAGAAGAAAATTTTTGAAATATTTTTGAAAACTTTTTTTTTGAAAAGAAAATAAAAATTACCTAATCTGAGCAACAAGATGAACCGTCAGTTGTCCAAACTCGATCAATACCCGGCAACGGCGCCAAAAACTTGGTGCATGAAATTGTGATACACAATGGCGCCAATAACTTGGTCGCACAATTGTAATCTCACTCTTTTTCACAACTTCACACAACTACCAGCAAGTGCACTGGGTCGTCCAAGTAATAAACCTTACGTGAGTAAGGGTCGATCCCACGGAGATTGTCGGCTTGAAGCAAGCTATGGTCACATTGTAAATCTCAGTCAGACGGATTCAAATGGTTATGGAGTTTTAATAAATAAAAAGATAAATAAAACATAATGTAAAGATAGAGATACTTATGTAGTTCATTGGTGAGAATTTCAGATAAGTGTATGGAGATGCTTTTTCCTTTTGAATCTCTGCTTTCCTACTGCCTTCATCCAATTCTTCTTACTCGCTTCCATGGCAAGCTGTATGTTGGCTTTCACCGGTGTCAATGGCTACCTCCCGTCCTCTCAGTGAAAAAGGTCCTCTACCGTTTCCCGCATGACTAATCAGTTGTTGGTTCTCGATCATGTAGGAATAGGATTTACTATCATTTTGCATCTGTCACCATGCCCTACAGTCGCGAGTTTGAAGCTCGTCACAGTCATCCCATCCCAGATCCTACTTGGAATACCACAGACAAAATTTAGACTTTCCGGATCTCAAGATTGCTGCCAATGGATTCTAGCTTATACCACGAAGACTCTGATCTCAAGGAATTGAAGGCTCTGTTGTCAGGGAGGCAATCAAACGCATGGACTAGGAATCCAAGAGATACACACTCTAGCTTTCGCAGGTAGAATGGAAGTGTTTGTCAGGCACGCGTTCATAAGTGAGAATAGTGATGAGTGTCACGGATCATCACATTCATCAGGTTGAAGTGTGAATGAATATCTTAGTCCTACAAGTGATATCAGAGTTGATGGTTAATTGGTCTAGTGATAAAATCCTTTAGAAATTGAGCGAAGCGAGAGACTATTAATTTTTTATTAATATGAATCTTTTCTAATAGAAAATTCTTCAACCCATTTATAGTGAAGGAGTGTTAGAAGCAATCGGTGAATTAGGAATTTTTTTGTATGCTTATGTGAATAGAAGATTTTCTTTGTTATGCTTGGATGAATAAGAGACTCATGTATTTAACGATATTTATAGTATTTAGTTTTGATACCTAAAAATATTTGTTGAGACAATGACCTACATAATCTTAATGACCTACTATTTATTATTTATAAAAATATAAATATATAATTTTTTTCTAAACATATTACTTAACCAATAAAACATTAATATTTAATTAATCTATATCTAGTTTAATTAATTTGTATCTATTTTATAGGAAACAAACACCGAACTCAAATAAATTTAATGCTAAAAGTTTACATTTTTTATCGGTTTCAAAATTTTCATGTTTTATTCTTGTTTGTTTATGGCTTTCTAAAATTAATTTTTTGAACCATTGGCCATAATTGTTTAGTGTTTTTTCCTCTTCATATCTAATATTATTTTTTTAATTGAAGTCAGATTTCTATTTTTGCAAAGACCTTGCATAAGAGTACTGATTAGAAAATATATATTTATCAATAATGTCAACTAGTAACAAAGAAGCTTCCTCAAATTGTAAACAACATTATTAGCAATCAATCTCCTTTCCACCATTACATCACAGAGCCTTAGTGCCTCTTTTAAACTTTTCCACCTAGCATACTCATCTATCAAAGTAGCATATGTCCGAACACTCAACTCTATACTTATCTTGACCATTTTACGAAGCATTTATTCTTCAAATAATAATTTTTCATTCTTACAAAACCCGTTGATTATGCAGTTGTAAGGAATAGAATTAGGTCAACTCGTGGTCATCTTTTTTAAAAGTTTCAAATAAAAACCCAAGTTGCCAATTTTAAACCCCGCATCTATAATTATGTTAAACGACACTACATCGAAAAAAATTTCACCGTTATAATCCTATATAACATTGGAATAGCTTCCACTAGTCGGCATTCGTTACATAGAGTATAGATAGCCAAATTAAAAGTATTCACATTTTTCATGTAACAATAGAACCCATTCATCTATACAAATTCCAAAACCTATCGATTTCATTCAATTGCAACAAGTGATTTAGAAAATTATTTCAAGCATGAATAGTAATGAAATAACCACAGTTCCTTAAAATATAAAATATAGATAACATCATAAATACCTTCAGTAGCCCCAACCTGAGTACAAGTCCTCACCAATGCATCAAAAGCCACAATACTAGAGCAACATCTTCGATAACTCTATCAATACTTCCAACAACACCAATGGGGGAGTGTCCTCTTCAAAAATCAAGTTTCTCATAAGAAACAAGGCCTCATCATATCTTCTTGACATCAGCAGCACATGAACCAAAGTGCAATAAGAATCAAATGAGTGAGGGAACAACCCTCCAACCCCATTATAAAAATCTAAAGCTAACTATAGCGAGTTCTGAAACTCGCAAACAACTCAGCTCACCAAGGAGCTGGTCACCTTAGGGGATTGTCGCTCCAACACACTCCATCTCTTTTACTTCAAGTTAACACAAATAGAACTAAAAACAATATCGCCAGATATTGGGTTTAAGAAACGCTTACCAGGATGAAAAGCTCGAGCCAAAGGGTTACAACTTTTGGATGAAAAGAAACTCAAAAGCATACCACTTTATCGAATAGCCAGCCAAATACTATGCACACTTTCTATTAAAATAATTATAAAAACTTTTATAGAGAAAATACATAATGGATGAAACTAAGGAATATAAGAATACAAAATAGGAAAAAAAAATTAAAAGTTCAAATTTTAGCTGAAGAATTACATTGAGAAGCTCTTTTGCCGCAAAAGTGTGAGCTTTTTTATTTCTTTTGGTCAAAGAAATGGGCTGAGCACACCCACTAGATTGGAAATAGTCCAGACAAAAGAAGACGCTACGCGGAAGAGAATCAGTGGAGGCCGTCAGAGGTGGCCAGTGCGGTGGAGGAATGCAGTACCCCGAACCAAGCTACAAGCGATGGCAGAAAGCATCAAATGAGAGAACCCATAAGTCCATAACAATTTCAGAACAACATTTCATTTTTTGGGGCATAGGCTTAAGTCCTACAAAGACCTATCCTATCCAATATTCTAGATCCTTCCAACTCCACCCGTCCGTGAATCAATGCCAACCTATCCAAAACAAAAGTTACTCCTCTCCCTCGGTACAATCATTTGAAAAAATGGATCTCCATGGCCACCCAAGGATGTTGCAACTATCATGAATGCTCACATCTCTCTTCTTATTTCCTTCTTTTGCGAACAACAAAACTATTAACATATTACATGGGTCCTCTGAATTTTATTCTGCAAACAACGTTGTTGACTCGAGTCTAGAGTTTTTCCTTTTATTTGGCCTTGAACAGTGAAGATTATAAATCGATCCTAATAAGAGGTTAATTCAATATTCTTCATGAGAAGTGTTTGGTAGATTTACACATTACACTTTATCCCTGTCCAAAAAATTTTTTTACATTTTACAGTTACATTTATTCATCTGTTTATGTGTTTTAACCAATAACTATAACAAAAAAATGAGAAAATAGTATATGCTTGTGGAGTAGTGTTAGAAAGTAGAATACATTATCGAGGGTGACAATGGGTACGAATGAGGGAGGTGGTGGCAACAGAAATTCCTTGAAGAAGGCACTGAGTATGTGTGTTGAAAGATTTTGATTAAATTAATTTTTTCCCTCAATCCTTACTTATTTATTAGTTGAAAAAGTTGTTGTTCTAACAAAATTTTAAAAATTTGAATTTAAAATTATTTGATTATAGAAAAATGTTATTCTAACAATTTATATATTACCGGTGTCTTTTTTTATTAATTTTATTAAATTAAGTTTGTATTTTTATTATTCATTAAAATATTATTCTAATAATTTATACATTATTTGGTATTTTTTCCTCTTCATATCTAATACTAACTTTCTAATTGAGAGTTTGCCAGTAAAATTTTACAATATTAAACTCCGTACAAATGATATCAAGGTCGATGATTAATTGATCAAGAGCTCCTCCCCAAAGTATCTTTACAAATGGTATCAGAACAGTGATAAAATTCTTTAAAAACAAAGAGAAGCGAGAGACTAGTAATTTTTTATTAATATGAATTTTTTTAATAGAAAATTCTTCAACCCATCTTTGGTGAAGGAGTGTTAGAAGTAATACATTAATAGAATTTTTTTTCTTGGTATGCTTGTGTGAATAGAAAGTTTTCTTTGCTATGTTTATGTGAATAGGAAACTCAAGTATTTAGCATATTTATAGTCACCATAAATGGGATAAAAGATTTTTTTATTAAAAAATTCATATTAATAAAAAAATTACTAGTCACTCCCTTATGTTATTTTAACAATTTGTATATTATCGGTGTCTTTTTTTATAAATTTTTTAAAATAATTTTTTGCATTTTTTATTATTGATTAAAATATTATTCTAACAATTTATATATTATTTGGTGATTCTTCCTCTTCATATCTGATATTATTATTCTAATTGGGAGTTTTTCAATAAAATTTTACACTATTAAATCCCTTACATCAGAGTCGATGATAAATTGGTCAAGAACTCCTTCACAAGGTGTCCCTACAAGTAGTATCAAGAGTGAGCTTTTTTATTTCTTTTGGTCAACGAAATGGGTTGAGCACACCCACTACACTGAAAATAGTCCAGACGAAAGAAGACACTACGCGGAAGAGAATCGGTGGAGGCCGTCACAGGTGGCCAATGCGGTGGAGAAATGCAGTACCCCGAACCAAGCTGCAGGCGATGGCAAAAAGCATCAAATGAGAGAACTCATAAGTCCATAACAATTTCAGAACAACATTTCATTTTTTTGGGTCGTGGGCTTAAGTCCTACAAAGACCTAACCCATCTAACATTCTGGATCCTTCAAACTGCACCCGTCCGTGAATCAATGCCAACCTATCCAAAACAAAAGTTACTCCTTGGTGCGCGAAATTGTGAACATTACTTTTTCACAACTCTCATAATCCCCGGTAATGGCTCCAAAAACGTGGTAGCTCAATCCCATGGCATTACACAACTTCGCACAACTAACCAGCAAGTGCACTGGGTCGTCCAAGTAATAAACCTTACGTGAGTAAGGGTCGATCCCACGGAGATTGTTAGTATTGAAGCAAGCTATGGTCATCTTGTAAATCTTAGTCAGGCAAACTCAAATGATAATGGTGATGAACGAAAATAACACAAGATAAAGATAGAGATACTTATGTAATTCATTGGTAGGAACTTCAGATAAGCGTATGAAGATGCCTTCCCTTCCGTCTCTCTGCTTTCCTACTGCTTTCATCCAATTCTTCTTACTCCTTTCCATGGCAAGCTCGTATAGGGTTTCACTGTTGTCAGCAGCTACCTCCCATCCTCGCAGTGAAAACTAATGCTCATACACTCTGTCACAGTGCGGCTAATCACCGGTTTGGTTCCCTCCCCTACCAGAATAGAATCACTCTTTTGCGTCTGTCACTAACGCCCAGTA
>NC_029775.3:20746581-20747279 GCF_000817695.3 Arachis duranensis
TCACGGAATGGCTGGCTCGTTTGTCAGGCGAGCACTCGGTTGTCAGGCGATCAACCATGCATCGTGCAATCAGGAATCCAAGAGATATTCACCAAGCCTCAAATGCTTGTAGAACAAGAGTGGTTGTCAGTCACTTTGTTCATGGGTGAGAATGGTGATGATTCGTGACAACCATCACCTTCATCAAGTTGAAGAACAAGTGATATCTTAGAACAAGAACAAGCGGAATTGAATGGAAGAACAATAGTAATTGCATTAATACTCGAGGTACAGCAGAGCTCCACACCTTAATCTATGGTGTGTAGAAGCTCCACCGTTGAAAATACATAAGCATAAGGTCTAGGCATGGCCGAATGGCCAGCCTCCCAATGATCTAAGAACACAATGTCCAAAGATGATCTAGAGATCTAAAGTGATCAAAAGATGTAAAGATCCAAAGATTTCTAATACAATAGTCAAAGGTCCTACTTATAGAAAACTAGTAACCTAAGGTGTACAGAAATGAGTAAATGACATAAAAATCCACTTCCGGGCCCACTTGGTGTGTGCTTGGGCTGAGCAATGAAGCATTTTCGTGCAGAGACTCCTCTTGGAGTTAAACGCCAGCTTTAGTGCCAGTTTGGGCGTTTAACTCCCATTTGAGTGCCAGTTCCAGCGTTTAACGCTGGGATTCCTGAGGGTGACTTTGAACGCCGGTT
>NC_029775.3:20748152-20748464 GCF_000817695.3 Arachis duranensis
AAGGGTCTGCCAAGGATGATGGATTCATCCATGCACTTCCCAGTCTCTAGGACTATGAAATCAGTAGGAATGTAATGGTCTTCAACTTTAACCAGAACATCCTCTACAAGTCCATAGGCTTGTTTTCTTGAGTTGTCTGTCATCTCTAATGAGAAATTTGCAGCTTGCACCTCAAAGATCCCTAGCTTCTCCATTACAGAGAGGGGCATGAGGTTTACACTTGACCCTAAGTCACACAAGGCCTTCTTGAAGGTCATGGTGCCTATGGTACAAGGTATAGAAAACTTCCCAGGATCTTGCCTCTTTTGAGGC
>NC_029775.3:20748561-20751734 GCF_000817695.3 Arachis duranensis
CTCATTTCCGAATAACTTGTCATTTAGCTTCATGATTGCTCCAAGGTATTTAGCAACTTGCTCTTCAGTGACATACTCATCCTCTTCAGAGGAGGAGTACTCATCAGAGCTCATGAATGGCAGAAGTAAGTCCAATGGAATCTCTATGGTCTCAGTTTGAACCTCAGATTCCCATGGTTCTTCATTGGGGAACTCATTGGAGGTCAGTGGATGCCCAGTGAGGCCTTCCTCAGTGGCGTTCACTGCCTCTTCTTCCTCCTAGGGATTCACGTCCTCCTCCTCCTCTGTGCATTCGGCCACTTTGGTTATGTTGATGGCCTTGCACTCTCTTTTTGGGTTCTTTTCTGTATTGCTTGGGAGAGTACTAAGAGGAGTTTTAGTAACTTTTTTAATCAGCTGACCCACTTGTGCCTCTAGATTTCTGATAGAGGACCGTGCCTCATTCATGAAACTGAGAGTGGTCTTGGATAGCTCAGAGACTATGGTTGCTAAGCTAGAGAGATTCTGCTTAGAACTCTCTGTCTGTTGCTGAGAAGATGATGGAAAAGGCTTGCTATTGCTAAACCTGTTTCTTCCACCATTATTGCTATTGAAACCTTGTTGGGGTCTCTGTTGATCCTTCCATGAAAGATTTGGATGATTCCTCCATGAAGGATTGTAGGTGTTTCCATAGGGGTCTCCCATGTAATTCACCTCTTCTATTGAAGGGTTCTCAGGATCATAGGCTTCTTCCTCAGATGAAGCTTCCTTAGTACCGCTTGGTGCATTTTGCATTCCAGACAGACTTTGAGAAATCATATTGACTTGTTGGGTCAATATTTTGTTCTGAGCCAAAATGGCATTCAGAGTGTCAATCTCAAGAACTCCTTTCTTCTGACTAGTCCCATTGTTCACAGGATTTCTTTCAGAAGTGTACATGAATTGGTTATTTGCAACCATTTCAATCAGTTCTTGGGCTTCAGTAGGCGTCTTCTTCAGATGAAGAGATCCTCCAGAAGAGCTATCCAAAGACATCTTGGACAGTTCAGAGAGACCATCATAGAAAATACCTATGATGCTCCATTCAGAAAGCATATCAGTGGGACACTTTCTGATCAATGACTAATTGAGGCTTAAGCTCAAAGTTGTTTGCTCCAATGGCAGGGATAGAGATGCTTCTCCCATAGAAGTCGGGAGTAGGTGCAGTGAAGTCACCCAGCACTTTCCTTGCATTGTTGGTATTGTTGTTGTTTTCGGCTGCCATTTGTTCTTCTTCCTTGAAGAATTCGGTCAGGTGCTCTAAAGAGAGTTGTGCTTTGGCTTCTCTTAGCTTTCTCTTCAAGGTCCTTTCAGGTTCAGGATCAGCCTCAACAAGAATGCCTTTGTCTTTGCTCCTGCTCATAAGAAAGAGAAGAGAACAAGAAAATGTGGAATCCTCTATGTCACAGTATAGAGATTCCTTTAGGTGTCAGAGGAAAAGAAGAGTAGAAGACAGGAGTGGGAAAATTCGAACTTATCAGAGAGAATGGAGTTCGAATTTTGCATTAAGGGACAGTGTTAGTCCATAAATAGAAGGATGTGAGAAGGAGGGAAGTCATTTTCGAAAATTAAGTGAAAATTTTTGAAAATATTTTTGAAAAACATTACTTAATTTTCGAAAATGAAAATGGAAAAGAAATCAAGTGATTTTTGAAAAAGATTTTGAAATTAGGAGTCAAAAAGATTTGATTGAAAACTATTTTGAAAAAGATGTGATTAAAAAGATATGATTGATTTTAAAAAAGATGTGATTGAGAAGATATGATTTGAAAACAATTTTAAAAGATATGATTTGAAAATTAAAAACTTGACTAACAAGAAAAGATATGATTCAAACATTAAACCTTTCTCAACAGAAAAGGCAACATACTTGAAATGTTGAATCAAATCATTAATTGTTAGTAAGTATCTTTAAAAAAGGAAAGAAGTTAATTTTGAAAGAGATTTGATTGAAAAATTGATTTGAAAAAGATTTGATTTTGAAAAGATTTTGAAAACTTAGAAAAAATTTGATTTGAAAACAAAATCTTCCCCTCTAGTCATCCTGGCATTAAACGCCCAGAATGGTATCCATTCTGGCGTTTAACGCCCAAAATGCTACCCTTTTGGGCGTTAAACGCCCAACCAGGTACCCTGGCTGGCGTTTAAACGCCAGTCTGTCCTTCTTCACTGGGCGTTTTGAACGCCCAGCTTTTTCTGTGCAATTCCTCTGCTGTATGTTCTGAATCTTCAATTCTCTGTATTATTGACTTGAAAAGACACAAATTAAAAATATTTTTGGATTTTTTTTATAATAAGAACAAATCAAAATGCAACAAGAATCAAATAACAATGCATGCAGGACACCAAACTTAGCAGTTTGTATACTACTGACACTAACAAGATGAAAATGCAAATGAGACACACTAGACACTCAAGTCAATAGAATTCAAAGATCAGAGCAAGCAAATCATCAAGAACATCTTGAAGATCACTAAAACATATGAATGCATGCAATTGACACCAAACTTATGATGAGACTCTAGACTCAAACAAGAAATATTTTTGAATTTTATGATTTTATAATTTTTTTGTGTTTTTCGAAAATTAAGTGGAAAAAGACATCAAAATTCTTAATGAGAATTCCAGGAATCAGTGCAATGTTAGTCTAAGACTCCGGTCCAGGAATTAGACATGGCTTCACAGCCAGCCAAGCTTTCAAAGAAAGCTTCGGTCCAAAACACTAGACATGGCCAGAGGCCAGCCAAGCCTTAGCAGATCACTGCTCCAAAAGCAAGATTGATAAGAAATCAACAAGCTCTTGTGGTGATGAGTGGAAACCTCGGTCCAATGAGATTAGACATGGCTTCTCAGCCAGCCAGATTTCAACAAATCACCATGAAACTCTAGAATTCATCTTCAAGAATTTCGAAAAAAAAAAATAAATACCTAATCTAAGCAACAAGATGAACCGTCAGTTGTCCAGCCTAAACAATCCCGGGCAATAACACCAAAAACTTGATGTTGCTGCCGGATATTGGCACTGATGTTACCAAAAGCTTGCTCAAAACCTGAACAATCCCCGGCAACGGCGCCAAAAACTTGGTAGCGCGAAATTTTGAACAATACTTTTCACAACTCTCATAATCCCCGGACATGAACCCCAAAAACTTGGT